>NW_007730845.1:188844-194981 GCF_000696425.1 Galeopterus variegatus | reverse complement strand
TATTAAGGTATCTGGAGGTTATCGAATGTAAACTATGCACCAAATACAATGCTCAGAACTTCACAGTATCATTTAAGTCTTAGAGTAAGCCCACTAAATGGGCATTATTATCATCCCTATTTCAAATGTAGAAATTCCGGAATTTGCGCACAGTTATATGCCTAAGAAGAGAGGTTCAAATTTGACTTTCAACTCTGTGTCATTACTGCCTTGAACAGGGTCTGGCTAATAGGAGACACTCATTAAATGTTTACAAAGTTTTGGATAAACAGGAGGAATAAGTTTTTTAGATCTATTGCACAGTGTGGTGACTGAGTTAATAATGCAATGTTTATTTCAACATTGTTGAAAGTAGATTTTAAATGTTCACACTATAGGAAAAATATGTGAGGTGATAGATAAGTTAAGTAGTTTGATTTAATCATTCCATAATGTGTGTGTGTGTGTGTGTGTGTGTGTGTAAAGACATCACATGTACCCCATAAATATATACAATTATTATTTGTCAATTTAAAATAAAATAAAAAGATGTTTAATAAATGAACAGTCAATGAATGTTAATTTCAGTTGTTTAACATAGTCCTTATGTTTTAATGTCCTAAATCAGAAAATGGTCTTCAACCTGGTAATTAGTTGTTATGAAAATCTGGTGGGGGATATATTTTTGGCATGCAGACCATTCAGCTGTCTTGAATTATCCCATGCCAGAATGTGTACTATAAATCCACATGAAGGACCACTCTTCCAGGAACTGGGACTTTTGTTCTTAAAACATCCCAAACACATGTTTACTGCCAGTTCTGGCTGAATTACAATGTCATTACTCAATCCAAAATTTCAAATCATAGCCACATTTTAAGGTGAACGGACAATAAAATAATTGACAATTTAAAGATTACCAAAATATAAATTAGATTAAAAAATTTAAGAGCACAACATTATAATAGAAAAAGATTAAATATTAATTTGAAAAATTAAATAAAAAATAAAATCTTAAATAGATTATTAAGAAAATAATGAAAGAAAAACTGGGAAATCATTTTTCATCTATTCTATCAAAAAGAATTTACACTGTAGATATTGGTTATTCTTTTCTGCTACCTAGCACCAAAGCCCTCTTTTTATGATTTGAAAAATTCTCACCTTGTAACTTTTGGTGGGAGGCACAGACGGCCTTTTACCTTGAAAAGTAGAAAACTTTACATATTACATTTTCCAGCTTCCTATCCAATATGAACTAGACTTTTTCAAGTGGTACAAGAAGCAGAAATGGTAGGTCTGATGAAAAAGACAAACTTTTTTCCTATGTCTATGTTCAGCACAACACTACACAGAACATTTCACCTCTGGTTACCAAAATGTGTGTGGGTTTTTCCCCACACATCAAGCAATTCTCCAGCAGACACCAACTGGGTGTCCAATAATTCAATTCTAACACTATCCAACTGGAGTTATTGTCAGGTACCATGGGTTAAGGGCTCAGTCCCACAAGACTGCCACCCACTTCAGATGCCAGTTGCAAGCCCCAGGTTGTGACCCATGCTTCTGACCAACTGGGTATAAATTGGGGCTCCTGTGACCCCCTCCTTGGGTTTGATTAATTTGCTGAAGCAGTTTAAAGAACATGGGGAAACACTTTGTTTATTCATTTATTATAAAGAATATTACAAAGGCTACATATGAACAGCCAGAGGGAAGAGATGCACAGGGCAAGGTATGGAGGAAGGGGGTGTGGAGCTTTTGTGCCGTCTCCGAGCACCCCACCCTCCACTTGTGTGGCAATCCAGAAGCTCTCCAAACTCTGTCCTTTGGGTTTTTATGGAGCTTTCATAATGTAGACAGATTGATTAAATCATTGGTCATTGGTGATCAAATCAACTTCAGTCCCTCTCCCCTCCTGAAGATTGTGGGGTGGGACTGAAAGTTCCAACCCTTCAATCACATAGTTGGTTCCCCTGGCAACCAGTCTCCATCCTGAAGCTGTCTGGGAGTCCATTAAGTGCTATTTCATTAGAACAAAAGATGATCCTATCACTCAGGAAATCCCAAGGGATTCAGGAATTCTGTGTTAGACACTCTTACCATTCAGGAATTTACAAAGGTCTTAGGAGCTCTGTGTGAGAAATTGGGGCCAAATACCAAATATTAGAACAGAAAATTCTCTTAGCACCCCTGTCTACAAGGGTATCAAGAGCTCTGTCTCAGGACCAGGAGCAGAGAACAAATATACATTTTGTAATATCACAGTAGGGAATTCTCTGGAGGCAGTTGGAGCAAGCTTAATCTTCTTGGTGCAGAATTGGCAGTAGTGTCAACTGTTTTCTTTCATCATTTTGAAATAGTCTGAAATTTCTTTTCTGACCAACTTTGAGCCATGATTTGACTGTTGTTTTGGCTGTTTATTCCTAAACCTGGTTCTCCAGCATCCCCGATGATTCTGTGAGCTACTCATCCTTTTAACAAGTTATTTTAATGCTTAAGTCACCTAGGTTAGTCTGTTGCTTACATCTCTATAGGAAGAAGAGATCTCTAGACACGCAGCAGCCATCGTGTGAATATGAGGAGGTAGCAAAATGAATCCTAAGTCAGTTAATGTAGAGAACTCAAATTATGGAGCTGTTGAAGTAACCAGCCCTGGAATTGCCTCTGTTTGGGCATCCAGACTGACATACTTGATATTCTGAACTGGCAAGAGTGTGGGGAAATTGCCATTCTTAAGCAGTGCTGATGGAGATGTGAATTGGCGAACAGTTTTGTGAGTAACTCAATAGTTTTAATAAAAAATTAAAAATGTATATATTCTTTGGCCCAGTACTATCAATTTTTGTTATCTATTCTTCTGATAAAAAAGCACTAGTATATAAAAATATACCAAAGGATGTTTATTATAATGTTTTTAGCAACAAAATATTGGAAGCAACTTGAATGCCCATCAATAGGGTATAACTACATAGATTGTCATATATATATAATTATACAGCTATAAAAATACTTAAACAAATAATCAATATAAAGATCATCATCCTGTTTTTATAAAAAAGTAGAAATAAAAACCCCTTTGTGATTTTTTTTGTATATATATATATATGCATGGATACAAATAAACATATGGGAGGATAAATTCCTACCTGTTGACACTGGTTACTTCAAGGGAGTGAATTATAAGTAAGAAGGTGTAAGTGGATAATGTTAAATTTTTCTTAAGAAAACAGAGGAAACACTTCAGGAAGTAGGACCAGTCAAAGACTTTATGAATAAGACCCCAAAAGCACAGGCAACAAAAGAAAAAAATAAACAAATGAGATTATATCAAACTAAAAATCTATACAGCAGAAGAAACAACAGAGGGAAAAGACAATCTACAGAATGGGAGAAAATATTTGCCAACCGTGCATTCGACAAGGGATTAATAACCAGAATATACAAGGAACTCAAACAACTTAAAAGTAAAAAAACAAGTAACCCAAATAAAAAATGGGCAAAGGAGCTAATTAGGCATTTCTCAATAGATATGCAAACAGCCAACAGACACATGAAAAAATGCTCAACATCACTGAGAAACAGAGAAATGCAAATCAAAGTCACACTGAGATATCATCTCACCCCAGTAACACTGGCTATTATCAAAGACAGAGAATAACTAATGCTGGTAAGGATGGGGAGGAAGGGTAACCCTCCTACTCTGTAAATTAGTGCAGTAATTATGGAAAACTGTATGGAGTTTCCTCAGACAACTACAGATAGAACTGCCATAAAATCCAGCAGTCCTGCTGCTGGGTATATATCCAAAGGAATGGAAAACATTGTGTTGAAGGGATACTTGCAGTCCCACATTCATGGCAGCTCTATTTACAACAGCCAAGAATTGGAACCAACCAAAATGTCCATCTACAAATGACTAGATAAGGAAAATGTGATATATGTACTGAATGGAATACTACTGTGCCATAAAAAGAATGAAATTCTGCCATTCGCAGCAACATGGATGAACTTAGAGAAAATTATGTTAAGTGAAATAAGCCAGGCACAGAATGAGAAATACATGTCCTAACTCCTAAGTGAGAGCTAAATAAATAAATAAATAAATAAATAAATAAACAAACAAACAAAATAAAAAAGAAGGAAAGACACAGCATCACAATAATGTATTGAACTTTCAAAAGGAGAGAACAGAACTGACGCCACGAGCGGTGAGGAAGTGGAAAGGGAAGGAAGGTTAGCAAGGAATCTGTAAAGGGCCACAAAAAATGATTATATTGCGTAATGTTGAAAATACTAATTATCCTGATTGTAGTATCACATTTTGCACACAGGTATTGATATATGATGTGGTTCCCCACAGATACGTAAAATCAATTGTTTCAATAAAAATTATTTAAAAGAATAAATTTTCCTTTATATGCGTCAGTATTATTTGACTTATTACACTAAGCATGCATTATTTTTTAAGTAAAAAAAATCCAGAGCAGAAAAAACTTTCTCCAAGTGCTACTGTCATGTTGTACTAACGAGTGAGTTCTGGGAGACAGCATAGTGCAGTGGTTAGGAACAAGGATTGAGTAATTTCTGAGTTTCAACAGTGGCCTTTTATTTACTACCTATAAGGGCTTGAGCAGAATACTTTAAGCGTTGGTTTCCTCATTTATACAGTGGGGATGGTGATATCTGTTAGTCCCTTGCCTTCCACTGACTGCTATCGGACAGCTTCCCACTCCTTTCAGCAATTCCTTAGTGAAGAAAAGGGCCACAAAGATAAAGGAATTTCAGCTAATCAATCCTACAGCAATTAAAAAAAAGACTTTTAGTCTTTTTAGAGAAGATTTAGCTTCACAGCAAAATTAAGAGGAAGGTACAGAGATTTCCCAAATATTTCCTGTCCCACACATGCATAGCCTCCTCCATTACCAACATCACCTACTAGAGTGGTCCTTTTATTACAACTGATGAACTTACATTGACACATCATTATCAACCAAACACTATAGTTCAAGGTTCAGTCTTAGTGTTGTACATTCCATGGGTTTGGCAAACATATAATGACCTGTACCCCTCCATACAGTATCATACAGAATATTTTCACTGCCCCCAAATTCTCTGTGCTCCTTCTATTAAACCCTCCTGTCACCCTCACAGCAACCTCTTTAATGGCAGACTCACAGTTTTTAACTTTGCTGAATGAAATGGAAACTCCCTGCCCAAGGACAGCAATCCTCTTTTCTTAGCTGATCTTGGAATAAGTGCAGAAAAGTTAGAAAAGGAAGATGTTTGAAGTCTGATCTTGCTATGGCTCTGAGAAAAGCACACAAGACTGACATTCCTTGTGCTAGGAATCCTCTCCATTTGCCACGCATCCATGGAGAATGGAGAGGTGTCCTTCCTCTTGCCTCTGTCTAGTATGTATATCATATCTCATTCAGTTCAGGGACTTGATTTAATTTGTAGGTACTAACCTCTTGAGCAAAATTTTTAATTCACCCTAACTGTGTCTAAAATATTTATCCAATAGTGTGTATATTAGTTTTTTAGGGCTGCTGTAACAAAGTGCCACAAATTGGGTGGCTTAAAACAGAAATTTATTGCTTCACAGTCTGGTGGTTAGAAGTTGAAGATCAAGGTGTCATCACGGTTGCTTCCTTCCGAGGGCTTGGTGGGAAAATATGATTGATGCCTCTCTCCCAGCTTCTGGTGGTTTGCTGGCAATCTTTAGTGTTCCTGGCTTGGTGTTCTCCCTGTATGTGTGTCTGTGTCCAAATTCCCTGTTTCACAAGGTCATCAGTCATATTGGACTAGGTGATCACCTCATTCTACTATGATCTTATCTTAACTAGTTATATCTGCAACGACCTTAATTCCAAACAAGATCACATTTTGCAACACTGGGGTCCAGGACCCCAATATTTGAATTCCTGGGAGACACAATTTAATCCATAACAGTGTGTTAAAAAGAATTAAAGGAATAATGTGTATAAGATGTTTATCACAGTGTAAAACATATGGGAGATGTTATTGTCATTTTGTGCAATTGGTCTCACTGTTTAGCCACTCAACATACTCATTTAATCTGATAAAGGACTGTTCTTCACTTTCTCCAGTGTTGACTTAACTCATTTGATGATGTCTAACCACATCAAGCACAC
>NW_007730845.1:181110-188511 GCF_000696425.1 Galeopterus variegatus | reverse complement strand
AAAGAATTAAAGGAATAATGTGTATAAGATGTTTATCACAGTGTAAAACATATGGGAGATGTTATTGTCATTTTGTGCAATTGGTCTCACTGTTTAGCCACTCAACATACTCATTTAATCTGATAAAGGACTGTTCTTCACTTTCTCCAGTGTTGACTTAACTCATTTGATGATGTCTAACCACATCAAGCACACTCCCTCAGGGATCATGAATATCTGCATTGGAGTGTTGTGTTGTAAGTTGTGGACTTCAGCCAAGCACTGTGTTATCAAGAGGCTTATTTTGGGGCTGACATCTCAGCAAGAGATGGTGTCTTCTCAGACTTAGCCAGTCACAGATCCAGCATTTGAAGCAAATAACATGTCTCCAACTTCCCAAATTCTAAATCTTGGAACTGTTAGCATAAATGTGCCAGAGGATCTCACAGTTTAGAGGATAGAGGAAGAATCTAAGTGACATAGGATCTTATTTTTGGTGTATGGTTCAGCTTGAAGCTACCACAATGGACCACTCCTGGAAAATGGAGCCCAGGGAAACAGGTTCCTTGTGAGTCAATGTACGCTCTCTGTATTGATAACCAGCAGACTGCAGGTAGTCTTTCAGGCTTACCTTCATAAGATCTCTATTCCACGTAGGTCTTCATATACCAATGTGATTTACTTCCTCCATTGACCTTTTATATATAACACTAGAGAAGAATGTACAAGTGACTCAGATGATTAGTAACCACAATGGAAATAAAACCTTTCTGTTTAAAATGATGATTGTAAACATTCATTTAGAAGATGAGCAATCTAAATGGTATTTCTTTTGGAAGTGATTTTATGTGAAATTTTAACCCCTGTCTCCACCACTAGTCTTTGCCGTTTACTATCAGTGTGTCAATGTTATTTTGAAAGTCTAGTTGACTGGACCACACTATAAATCTAAGTTCTCATTTTCCTTTACATTAACTTTTCTTCATCTCCTTTTTCAGTTATTGGTCATCATTGCTGATGATAAAGTCCTTAACATGCAGAATTCAATTAGTTTGGCAAATTGTATTAATTACTAACCAATTTGCACTTAATTTTCTGGTTACTGTTTTCAAAACAATTGGTTGAAGTAAGCAGCTTACACAAGTGAATAGGAAATAGAAATTACCAAATCACTGAAGTTGAGCATATAGTTCTTTTGAGATAGGTGAGCACATATTAGCTTATTAGACATTGTGTTTTCTGCAACTCTAGGCTCACATTTCCTAAACTTTTCTACTCTAAAAACTTTCCTTCATTACACATCAACAATTAATTTATGTAACCACACCTTGGAATTTCTCACCAAGTGGAAATGATTCTCTCAGAAAACTAAAGACTGAAATTTTCCTATTTTAACTCAAGGGCTTTTTATTTAATTGCTCCAATGATCTCATTCCCTTCTTGCCTGTCCTTCAGCTCTCACTGATTGTCTACTTTTTGTCTCTTCTGTGTTTTCCAGACCTAACATCCTTCTTTTGGTTTCATTTTGTTTTCTATCATTCATGGAATTTATGGTAGATCTATCACAATAACTCACTAATCTTAAAATCTGGACCAGTCTAAGTAAATAGCTTCTCTTACTCTTTGACTTCTTAGTAGGGCTGGAGAAAAATCTATAGCAATGCTTTTTTGATCCACTACAGAGGATCACCAGAAAGCAAACATAGTTTAAATTCTGAATTTAATAGTCACTGTTCTATGACTTCTTTACTGACATTATAAATGGGTGCTGTAGTGATTTGTAATACCTGTTTACATTTTTTTGATATTAAAATACTTGAACCCATAGTCTCTAATGGAGAAATTTGGGAGAAATTTGCCCATATTTATAGCAGCTCCAGACCTGAGAAAAATATTGGTTCTGCTCAGAGTCACTGCCTTAGATCAACTCCACACAGTACTTGGATGAGAGTCCATTCAAGCCCAAGTTTTAATTAGGCTCCTCATTTTAATAAGGGGATGCCAGTCTCCTTATGGGCCTATATGATTGTCAAAGCATAATGATCTGATAGGTATTGTCTACATGCCATATATGACTTTCAGGTTTTAGGCAGACTAACTTAAATTCTTTACCATGCAGTTTTTATCAAAAACTCAGTTTGGGTAATAATATTCGTGGACAACGGACTAAAAATTTTGTAATCCATATGTTTCTTGAAGTATTTTAAATTCCATACCTACATCATGCCAAATTAAACCACATTTTTGTTTGCTCATAAAATTATTTTTATGGAATTTATGTGCTAGAACTATGCCACTGAATTTATTTAGGGAGATTGATTTATTTAGGGATGCTGCTCACTATACCACACAATGTCCTTTTCATGAGGATGTATGAGAGAAATTCCTCTTAGGTTTTTCTATTCAAAAAAAGTTTTTCTGAAGGAACATTGCTTCTTTCTCTGCTTAGTTAACTAAGAAGCTTAGATTGTGCAGAACAGCTATGTAAATAGAATGTTATATTATGTAGTTTGGCGTACAGCTTTAATTTTAAAAGCATTATTCCACCTGTATTTATTTTTTCTTTGCCTTAATTTCCTCACCTTATTTTTTATACTATACACTTTTTAGGTTGGTACCAATCCTTTTAAAAGTTAAGCACAGATTAAAATATATAACTCAATAAATAATGCACTGGGATAATGACTTCTAAAAAGTACCTTTGAAAAAGACACATGGTTATAATGTCTGTTAAAATAAAGCTATTTGGTTGGCAAACTATCAAGTTGTAAAGAGAACTATGTGGCAGGGAATTGCTAGTGATCTCTCTAAGCTGAGCTGACAGCAGACCCAGATATACCAACATCAAGATAAATTCTGGAGTCCCCACCCCCTGAGAGGCCCGAACTACTGACCCCCAGGCCCTGAGGTAGCAACAGGCAGCTGAGCATAAGAAAAACTCCCTGCCACTGCTGTAGACACCAGGATAGAATGAGTGGACTGTGAAAGCCTCTGCCACAATGACCAAACACCAACAGAGAGATACTAGGAACAGAATAGAGAATCCAGAAATCAACCCATACTCCTACAGCCATCTGTTCTTTGACAAAGGCACCAAGTCTACACACTGGGGAAGAGACTGCCTCTTCAGTAAATGATGCTGGAAAAATTGGACATTCATATATAGGAGAATGAAACTAGACCTGTCCTTCTCATCATATACCAAAATCAACTCAAAATGGATTAAAGAATTAAATATAAGTCCTTAAACAATAAAACTCCTTAAAGAAAACATAGGAGAAACATTTCAGGAAGTAGGATTGGGTACAGATTTAATGAATATGACTCCCAAAGCACAGGCAAACAAAGGAAAAATAAACAAATGGGATTATATCAAACTAGAAAGCTTCTGCAGCAAAAGAAACAACAGAGCAAAAAGACAACCAACAGAACGAGAGAAAATACTTGCAAAATATATGTCTGACAGAGGATTAATATTCAGAATATACAAGGAACTCAAACAACTTAACAGTAAAAAACAAGTAATCCAATTAAAAAATGGGCAAAGGAGCTGAATAGGT
Organism: Galeopterus variegatus; assembly: GCF_000696425.1. Taxonomy (NCBI): domain Eukaryota; kingdom Metazoa; phylum Chordata; class Mammalia; order Dermoptera; family Cynocephalidae; genus Galeopterus; species Galeopterus variegatus. Next base: position 184,972 of record NW_007730845.1, on the reverse strand, counting down.
ATTTCTCAAACGAAGATATATGAATGGCCAACAGACACATGAAAAATTGCTCAACATCACTAGGCATTCGGGAAATGCAAATCAAAACCACACTGAGATACCATCTCACTCCAATTAGGCTCGCTAATGTCCAAAAGACTGAGAATGATAAATCCTAGCAGGATGTGGAGAAAAAGGAAGTCTCCTACACTGTTGGTGGGACTGCAAAATGGTGCAGCCTTTATGGAAAATATTGTGGAGGTTCTTCAAACAATTACAGAAAGATTTACCATATGATTCTACTATTCCACTGCTAGTTATGTATCCAGAGGAATAGAAATCATCATGTCAAAGGGATACCTGTACTCCCATGATTATTGCAGCACTATTTAAAATAGCCAAGAGTTGGAACCAGCCTAAATGCCCACCACTGGATAAGTGGATAAGGAAACTGTGGTGTATCTACACAATGGAATACTATTCTGCTATAAAAAAAAAAATAACGAAATACCACCACTCACAGCAACATGGATGGACTTAGAGAAAATTATATTAAGTGAAATAAGCCAGGCACAGAAAGAGAAATAACACATGTTCTCACTTATTTGTGGGAGCTAAAAAATATAAATAAATAAATATACAAACAAATAAATGGGGTGGGGGAGCAAAAAGAAGACACAACAATCACAACAATCCTTGAACTTGTTAAGACAAGCAAACAGATATGATGTTGATGCAGGGGGAGGCTAGAGAGGGAGGGGGAAAGGAGGAATTGGTAAAGGGACAGAAAAATCAACTACATAGTATATTGATAAATTAAAATAAAAAATAAAAGGGTTTGAAGAGAAAAATAAATAAATAAAAGGGTTTGAGGAGCAAGTTCATTCCTTCTGTCTCTTCTGCTATGTGCAGATGCAGCAAGAAATCCTTCACCAGACATCAAATGCCTTGATCTTGGAATTCTCAGCCTTTTCAAGAAATACATTTCTGTTGTTTATAAAAAAAAGGACAAATTCTAGTTAAATTATTGAATTTTAAGGAAAAAAAGTTCTTTAGACATCCAGCCTAACTCATAATGCAAATTAAATCAGATTATCATCAAACTTGCTTATGTCAATGTTTCATACCAGAAGACAATGGAGTAACATAATTTTGGTATTCAAGGAAAAAACAAATATGAGCTAAGGACTTTATATTCATCCAAACTGTCTTTCAAATGTAAGGGCTGTAGACAAATTTCTATGAGATTGTAGAAACCCAGAAATACCATTTTCATGAGCACTTTTGAGAAATCTACTAGAGAACGATTTTCAGACAACCAAATGACTGCAGTTGTACTAAAACCAAAATTGGTTGTGAGCTTAAAATATACATCTACCTGTAGAATTCAGTGTAAATGATAGCTATACAGGGGAGTCAAATATGTGATATAACTATATCCTCTGGCAATGTAGATACAGCACAAATATTAAACATGGGGCAGAATGGGGAAACCATGTAAAATATAGAATATAATTTTGTTCACCTTATTGTTACTAATCATAAGCAAAAGATCATACTTCAAACCAAATGACGAAGTACAGGGAGAAGTGAGGGAAGAAGATCATGCTAATTTTGATATTGCTTATAGTAGGAAATATATGAATTGTATGTATTATATTTTATTGCTCATAGTAGAAAATTGATTTATAGTAACCACTTACTACTATATACTCTGGAGCAATATGCTACTCTAGAGCATATCCTACTCTGGAGCAATCACCTGGATGTACTGTTAAGTGAAAAAAGAGAAAGGGAATTAAGTGTGTAGTGAATGTTACAATTTATCTAGCGAATTGAGGGATACAAATATATTATGCATATGTGTATCTGCCTGTATTTAAAAAACAAACATTAAAGGATAAATCATAAAATTTTTAAAAAGTTACATTGGAGACTGGAGGAGACATAGATGTTAGGTTTCTTTGAATAAATCTCCTTTTGCAGATATGATTTTGAAGGTATGTAAATAGTTTACAAACCATAAAACAAAATTCAATTAAAAATTGGTTCCTAGACAATTAAAAAAATAAAATGAAATAAACATAAAAATGTATCCAGTTGATGCATAATCCTACAGAAAAAAACCCCATTCCCATTGGATTTTAAACATAGTGATTTCTACATCCCTTACAGGACATACATGTCCTAAAAACAAATTTTCTCAAACTGTTTTCAGTCACTATCCCATTGGTGGTAGTTTTGGAAGTGTTAGTTGGTGACTGCTGGGTATGGTTCCACACCTGAATTGTCTTTATAAATGGTTTTATTTAAGAATGAACTACTGGACTGGAGCTTGGTGAGAATTTTCAAATAAATCAAAGTTCTTTTAAAAAGTCTTCTTAGGACTTCTGTTTTTTTTTTTTTTTTTGGTCTGGCATGTAAAGGGCTTGAAAGTTGTCATTCCATCATAACAACAGGTAAAAACCTGAACAAACTGAAAAATCAACAATTCTTTTTAGATGTATCAGAGAAATGAGGTCACAGGGCAAAGGCTGCTCCCAAAATTGGAGGGACAGACAGGTGAAAACAGAGAATAACAACTTAGTGGAATAGAAACCCACAAGCAGAAACCTCTTTGGGAACTAGAACTGGGACTGGAAAAACTAAACTGTAATTGAATAGCTGGAGACTCAGTGTCAACAAATCTGAGAGTTAAAAACTGCACGGGGTACACAGCCTTCAGGGGACACTCACACTCTGTGAGTTTTACCTCCAGAAGATCTACCAGGTTCCCAAAGTGAAGGTCAGAAAAAAATTCCCTTATACTTTTGGTAAGGAAAGGAGAAACATAACCACATTCAAATACACCAGAGCATTCTGTTCTTCTTATAAGATCTGCTCTTAAGAAACTATTCACCACAGCCTAAAGTATTAGGTTTTTATCAGCACCTAAAGAAGATGGGGGAAGAGAAATACCCTAATTCCAGCCCCCTCTAGATTTCCACATGGGGGATAGGAAACACCCGACTCTAGTTCCCTCTAGCTATTCTGTCTTACCTAATGGGTGAGGGTGGGGGATTGAGAAGCACATGTAAACTTCACACCTTCAGGTCACAGGCTTATTTAAAAACTCAGAGCTAATCATAGGACTGTAGAATGCTTCCCCACTCCCTGCAACTTACCACCACATCACTAACGGCCCATTCACCAGTTTCTTTTACCCATTAAATTGCGTCTGGCTGTCAATATACAATTACAAGGCATACTAAAGGGCAAAAATAATCAGACTGTAAATTTAAAACATCTGTGATCGATATGCTGGGGGTTTAATTAAATAAGCAGACAATATGCAAGAACAGATATGAGTAATGTAAGCAGAGAGATGAAAATTCTGCGAAAGAATAAAAAAGAAATGCTAAAGATCAAAAACATTATAACAGCAATGAAGAATGCTTTTGAAGAGCTTATTAGTAGACTGAATGCAGCTGAGTAAAGAATCTCTGAGCTTGAGGATATGTCAATAGAAACTTCCAAGCTGAAAACGAAAGAGAAAAAAAAAAAATAACTGAAAAAAAACCAGAACAGAATATTCAAGAACTGTGGAACAACTATGCTCTTGTGTTCTGCTGGCCTGCAGACTTAACACAATGTGGAAGCCACTAAGGTTTCCAGCTGGTGCTCTTCAGAGCTGTGGCAGAACATAAGAGCGGTGGACACGTGGCAGCCTCCACCTGTTTCAGAGAATGTACAGAAAAGTCCGGGGGCCCAGGTGAGATCAGCTGCATGGGTGGAGCCACTGCAGAGAGCATCTACTAGAGTAATGCTGAGCAGAAGTATGGAGTAGGAGCCCCCAAAGAGAGCACCCGCCAGGACAGTGTGTAGCAGAGCCATGGGAGGAGGG
>NW_007730845.1:178637-179643 GCF_000696425.1 Galeopterus variegatus | reverse complement strand
AGGGTAGTGAGTGAGTTCTTTATTAGTTCCCATGAGAGATATTGTTAGAAGGAGCCTGGCACCTTCTCTTTCTCTCTCTCTCTCACTTCCTCACTTACCATGTGATCTACCTCTCCCACTAGCTGCCTTCCAGGAGTAGAGGCAGGCAGCTGCCTCTGAGCTGCCAGCCTGAGGCCCACACCAGATGCAGCTCTACCAGAATCATGAGGCAAATAAACCTTTTTTCTCTGTAAATTACCCAGTCTCAGATATTCTGTCATATCAATACAAAAATGGACTAATACAGACACCAAACCACAGATCCTGGAAGTTCAGAGAATACCAAACAGGATAAATGCCAAATCTTCCCTGAAAAAAAACAAAATAATGAAAAAAAAAAAAAAACAAAACTTCAAGCCCCCCAAACAAAAACTAAACCTGGGGATATCATATTCAAACTGCAGAATATCAAAGATAAAGAAAAATTTTGAAAGAAGCCTTGGGAGATATACATTCCTTATTATAGAGGACCGAAGATAAGAACTACATCCAACTTCTCCTCAGAAACCATGCAAGCAAGAAGAGAATGGAGTGAAATATTTAAAGTGTTGAAGAAAAAANAAAATGATATAGTTCAGAAAGTTGGATCTACATAAAGAGAGGAAGAACATTATAGAAGGAATAAGTTAAGGTAAAATAAAGCTTTTATTTTTTAAATTTGTAATTTATCTAATAAGTAACACTTTGTTCAAAAAATAGCAACAATGTATACAATGGTTATAGATTAAGTATAAAAGAAATGAATGACAGCAATTATACAAGGAACAGGAAGGAGAAATTAGGAATTCTACATTATTATAAGATGCTTGTACTAACTATGAAATAGCATAGTGTTATTTGACAGTGGACTGGGATTAATTGTAAATGTATATTAAAAACTCTAGGGGATTGTTGGGATTGTTAGTCCAACAATCCCAACAATTCCTTGAACTTTTTAAGACATGTGAACAGATATGATGTGGGGGGG
>NW_007730845.1:178262-178559 GCF_000696425.1 Galeopterus variegatus | reverse complement strand
CTCAGAAACCATGCAAGCAAGAAGAGAATGGAGTGAAATATTTAAAGTGTTGAAGAAAAAAACAACTTAACAAACAAACAAACAAACACCAATATAGAATTCGGTATACCATAAAGTTATTCTTCAAAGGTGAATAAAAAATAAAAATAAAGACTTTCTTAGACGAACAAAAATAGAGGAAATTTGTTGCCAGTACACCCACTGTGCAAGAAGCGTTGAAGTTATTCAGAGAGAAGAAAATGATATAGTTCAGAAAGTTGGATCTACATAAAGAGAGGAAGAACATTATAGAAGGAA
>NW_007730845.1:158941-177648 GCF_000696425.1 Galeopterus variegatus | reverse complement strand
CAACAATCCCAACAATTCCTTGAACTTTTTAAGACATGTGAACAGATATGATGTGGGGGGGAGGGGAGAGAGGGAAGCAGGAAGAGGAATGGGTAAAGGGTCATGAAAATTGACTACAATGTATTTTGAGAAGTTAAAATAAAAAAAATAAAAAATAAAGAATAAAGGTCAAATTAAAATTTTTTCTAAAACTGAAAAAAAAAAAAGCAACTCTAGGGGAGCCACTAAAAAAGTTAAAAAATATATATAATTGATGTGTTAAGAAGAGAAAATTTTCAATTAAAATCGCAAAAGGCAGAAAAAGAATGGAAGACAAAAATAGGAACAAAGAACTATGATAATGAATAGCAAATAGTAACAAATGTGGTAGATTTTACTTCAACTACATCAATAATGTCTTTTAATGTCAGTGGTCTAAGTACACCAATTAAAAGATATAGGTTGCCAGAGTGGATGAAAAATAAAGACCCAACTATATACTGTCTACAAGAAACCTCCTTTAAATATAAACTCACCATTATAAACTGAATTGTGTCTCCCCCAAATTTGTATGTTGAAGCTCTAATCCCCAACGTGGCTGTATTTGGACATAGGGCCTTTAGGGACGCAATTAAGGTTAAATGAGGTCATAAGGGTAGAACTTTAATTCCATAGGATGGGTGTCCTCATAAGAAGAGAAAAAGACACCAGACATTTCTCTCTCTCTCTCTCTCTCTCTCTCTGCATGTGTATAGAGAAGAGGCCATGTGAGGATATAGTGAGAAGGCAGCCATCTAAAAACCAGAGGCACATTTTTCAGCAACCTAGTCTTGGCCTTCTAGCCTCCTGAACTGTGAGAAAATGAAGTTCTGTTGTTTAAGTCACCCAGCCTGTGGCATTTTGTTATGGCAGCCTGCCCAGACTAATACAAACACATACTGATTAGAAGTAAAGGAATGGATTAAAAGAAAGCTGAAGTAGCTATATTTTGAGACAAAGTGGACTTAGAGCAAGAAAAATTATCAGGGATAAAGAGGCATTACATAATTATAAAGGGGTCAGTTCTCCAAGAAGACATAATACCCCTTCAATGTGTATGTGCCTAAAATTAAAGTGTCAAATACCTGAGGCAAAAAATGACAGAACTGCAAGGAGAAATAGGTGAATCCACTATTATAGTTGGATACTTTGACATCCCTCTATAAGAAATGAATAGATCCTGCATACAAAAAGTCAGTAAGTACATAGTTGAACTCAACAGCACCATCAATCAATTGGATATAGTGAACATAAATAGAGTACTGCATCCAACAACAGCAGAATACACATTCTTCTCAAGCTCATATGGAACATTCAACAAGATAGACCATATTCTAGGCCATAAGAAACACCTCAAAAACTTTAAAGGAATATAAATCATAAAATGTATGCTCTCAGACCACAATGGAATTAAGCTAGAAATCAATCACAGAAAGATCCCCAAATACTTGGAGATTCTAAAAAGTTCATGAATCAAGGAAGAAATCTTAAGAGAGAATTAAAAGTATCCTGAACTAAACAAAAATAAAAACACAACTTATCCAAATTTGTGGGATGCAGTGAAAGCAGTGCTTAGAAGGAAATTTATAGTATTGAATGAATATATTAGGAAAAAAGAAAGATTAGAAATGAATAAATAACTTTCCACCTTACGGTACTAGAAAAAGAAGAGCAAATTAAATTTAAACTAAACAGAGAAAAAGAAAAAAAAATAGAGCAGAAATGAATGAAATTGAAAACAGGTAATCAGTAGAGAAAATCACTGAACCCAAAAGCTGGTTCTTTGAAAAGATAATAAAATGGATAAACCTCTAGCTAGGCTAACTAAGAAAAAATGAGAGAAGATACATTACTAATATTAGAAATGAGAAGGATCATCACTACAGATCCCTTGTATATGTAAAGGATAATAAAAATACTTTGAACAGCTCTATGCCCACAAATTTGATAAATAGGATGAAATGGACCAATTTCTTAAAAGACACAATCTGCAAAACCTCACAGAAGAAGAAATAGAAAATCTGAATAGGTCTATATCTATTAAAGAAATTGAATCAATAATTAACATTCCAAAACAGAAAGCACCAGGCTTAGATGTGTTCCCTGGTGAATTCTACCAAAAATTTAAGGAAGAAATAATACCACTTTTCTATCATCTCTTTCAGAAGATAGAAGCAGAGGCAATACTTCCTAATTCATTCTAGACAAAGACATTATATGAAAAGAAAACAGACCAATAACTGTCATAAACATAGGTGCAAAAATCCTTAAAAAAATATTAGGAAATCAAACCCAATTATATATCATGACCAAGAATTATACACCATAACCATTTAGGATTTATACCAGTTATGCAAGGCTGGCTTAACATTCAAAAATCAATTAATATATTTCATCACATATACAGACTAATTAAGAAAAATCACATAATCATATCAATAGGTGCAAAAAAAGAATTTGAAAAAATTCAAAATTGAATTATAATAAATAATTCTCTCAGCAAACTAAGAATAGAAAGGAACATTCTCAACTTGATAAAGAACATCTATAAAAACCTTCAGTTAGTCTCATAGCTAATGGTGAAAAACTCGAACTTTCACAGTACAATCAGGACCAAAGGAAGGATGTCCCTTCTTAACACTCCTTTCAGAATTGTACTGGAAATCCCAGCTAATGCAATAAGACAAGAAAAGGAACTTAAAGGTATACAGATTGCAAAGGAAGAAATAAAACTCCCTTTGTTCTTAGATGACATGATTGCCTATGTAGACAATCTGAAAAAATTGATAGAAATTTCCTGGAAGGAATAAGTGGTTATAGCAAAGTTGAAGGATACAAGGTTAATATAAAAAATTCAATCACTTTCCTAATATTCCAGCAATGAATAAGTAGATACTGAAATTAAAAACACAATACCATTTACATGAGCAGTCTTCCCTCAGTAAAATACTTTAGGTATAAATCTAAGAGTATATACAAGTTCTGTATGAGGAAAACTACAAAATTCTGATCAAAGAGATCAAAGAAAAACTAAATAAGTGGAGAGATATTCCATGCTTATGGATAGTAAGATGATAATGCAATCCACCAAAACCCCAGTCAGTTATTTTGTGTATATTAGACTTATTCTAAAATTTATATGGAGAGGCAAAATACCCAGAATAGCAAACACAATATTGAAGGAGAAGAATAAAGTCAAAAGACTGACACTACCCTATTTCAAGACTTACTACAAAGCTGAAATCATCAAAAACAGTGTGATATTATCAAAAGAGTAGACAAATAGATCAATGGACTAGAAACAGATCCACATGAATACAGTCAGCTGATATTTGACAAAGGAGCAAAGAGAATACAACAAAAGCAGGATAATCTTTTCAACAGATGGTGCTTGAACAACTGGATATCTATATGCAAAAAAAGGCAGTCTAGACATAGACCTTACGTCCTTTACAAAAATTAGCTCAAAGTGGATACCAGACCTAAATGTAAAACTTAAAACTATAAAACCCCTTGGGGATATTATTGGAGAAAATCTAAATGACCTTGGCTATGGTGATGAATTTTTAGAAACAGCACCAAAGACAGATTCATGAAAGAAATAGTTGATAATCTGGACTTCATTAAAAGAAAAATAATTTGCTTTGTGAGAGACACCATCGAGAGAATGAAAAGACAAACCATAGACTTTGAAAAATATTTGTAAAAGACATCTGATAATAGACTATTATCCAAAATATACAAAGAACACTTAAAACACAACAATATGAAAACAACCCAATTTAAAACACAAAAGGCCTGCACAAACACCCCACCAAAGAAGATATACAAATGACAAATAAGAATGAAAAGATGCTCAACATCATTTGTCATTAGAGAACTGAAAATTAAAAAACAAAAAACCCAAACAAACAAACAAACAAGATAATACTACACACATACTAAAATGACCAAAATCCAAAACACTGATAACATCGGCTTCTGGTGAGCATGTGGAGCAACATAAATTCACATTAATTGCTGGTGGGTTGTTAAATGGTACCACAATTTGGAAGACAGTTTGGCAGTTTCTTACAAAACTAAACATACTCTGACCATATGATGCAGCAATCACACTTCTTGGTATTTACCAAGATGAGTTGAAAACTTATGTCTACACAAAAACCTGTTCACATATTTTTATAGCAGTTTATTCACAATTGCCAAAATGGGAAAGCAACCAACATGTTCTTCAGTAGGTGAATGGATAAAGAACTTTATTACATATAGACAATGGAATATTGTTTAGCACTAAAAAGAAATGAGCTATCAAGTCAAAATGAGATGAAGAAACTTTAAGAGCATAATATAAATGAAAGTATGTAGCATCTGAAAAGGCTATGTATCGACTTGTATGATTTCAACTATATGATATTCTGGAAAAGCAAAACCGTGGAGACAAAAAGATCAGTGGTTGCCAAGATCTGAGGGGTTGGGAAGAGATAAATAGGTAGAATACAGAGGATTTTTTTTTCCTTTTTGTCTTTTTTCGTGACCGGCAACGGGATCGCAACCCTTGGTGTCGCAGGATCTGAGGGGTTGGGAAGAGATAAATAGGTAGAATACAGAGGATTTTTTTTTTCCTTTTTGTCTTTTTTCATGACCGGCAACGGGATCGCAACCCTCGGTGTCGCTCCCGCACCGCGCTCAACCAGTGAGCGGACTGGTCTCTATATGGGATCCAAACCCTCGGCGGGAGCGCCGCCGCACTCCCAAGCACCGCACTCTACCGAGTGCACCACCGGGCCGGACCTGAATACAGAGGATTTTTAGGGCAGTGAAACTATTCTGCATGACACTATAATGGTGGATAAATTTCATTCACATTTTTTAAAACCCATAGAATGTTCCACATCAAGAGTAAACCCTAATGTAAACTATGGACTTTGGGTAATATGATTTGTCAGTGCAGCTTCATTCATTGCAATCAATGTACCACTCTGCTTCCAGGATATTGATGTTGGGGAGGGCTGTGCATGTGGGGCAGAGCATATGTGTACTCCCCAATTTTGCTGTGAAGCTAAAATGGCTCTAAAAAAGAAAGTCTACTTAAAAAAAAAGTCTTAGCAAAAAGAACAAACTAGGAAAAATTTAAAATAATAAAAAAGTAATTAAAAAATTGTCTATTATTTCTCTTTCATTTATATCTGTTCTACTAATGTTCAATTTCTCTGCTTTGGATTAAAAAAAATCTAGTCAAGCCTTGTGACATTAACAAGGGTCTACTACTGGTCTTGTTAGGAGAGCTCTGGAATGGGAAGGGAAAGAGAAGAATGTAAAATTCAGCAAGGACCTATTCAGTGATACTGGTTAAAAAATTACCAGTGTTTTTCCTTGGGAGTTCCTGTGTGTTTATTCATCCTTTCTCCAACACATTTCCCTTTCACATATATTCCCACTTTGGATAAAAGGGAGAGAAAAATAATGTCTTTTTGTTTTGTTACATCAAATAATCCCCTATTTCTCTTTTCCTGCCTGAACCCCCTCAGGCTTAGAAGGTTTTAGAGACCCAGCCCACCTTAAACCTGATGAGACTCTCTCACACCAACTTGCTATGCTTTTTATTTCTTTATATTTTATTCCTTATACATATTGCATAGAGATATATGAACCTTGATCACTATGTTGTCTTGCATAACATATATCAAATGTGGTTGATTTATTTGCTTTTATAAAATACCTCATATCCCAACCCAATGGAATAAAAACTGCTAGAAGCTATAATTATTATGTTCTGAGTGGTTGTGAAATGCAGATGCTAAAGGCATAACGAGGATCTGTAACAATTATTACAGTTTGTGCAGTTGATTTTTTGAAAGACAGGTGCTGAACTTCTCCTCTTAATTTTGTTTTTTCCAAGCAGGGGCTTGCAGAGAATGATTCAACCAAAAACTGTCACTCCCTTGAATTAAGATCAAAGCCCAGTGATATAATTAAAGAGGATAAGAAAGGGGAAACTTCATCAAGTATTTCCTCACTTAAGAGATGATTTATCTCATCAAATGGGATAAATATAAAAGTCTATTAGCTCTTTCTTTATAACTCATTCTTTACCCATCCCATGTTCTCTCATGTGAACAATGTCACAGTTATCTCCAACAATCTTGCTCTTTTCTCCTTCCTGCTGAAGTCTTCCCACAAACTCCCAGCTTAGATCAATTCTTTTCTCCCCTCCATATGAGTGTAGAATTCTCCCATAAGCACTCAATAATACTTGATAATCAAGATTTAGAGAGGTTTTGGGGTGGGAGAGAGCTAGGTGTTTTATATGTGGGAAAGGTGTGAGTTGTTGGGGTAGAGTGTCTGCAAACATAGCTGCCAATTCTTCTCATGTCTGTAGTTATATGCCATTCCACTCTCAAGAGACAGAATCTACTTCCCCTCATACTGAATTTGGGCTTACTCTGTGTATTGCTTTGATTAGTAGAATTCAGAGTAGGTGAAAACATGTGATTCCAGACTTCAGCCTCCATTGTTGACCTCATGCCATCCGGCACCATGTACAGAAGCTTGAGCCCCATTAACTCCCAGATGTTTTAGTCACACCAGACAAATCACCAGATATGAGTGTAAATCCATCTTACAAGTTTAGCCCTAATCAAGCACCCTGTTTAATGCAGCTCTAGGAGTCAATATTACACAGCTAGTATCATGAGGGGAAAACAAACCACACAGATGAGCTCAGACGATGTACAGAATCATAAAAAAATAATAAAAACTTGATATGGTATTTTAAGCCACTAAATTTTGGGATGATTTCTTATGCAGCAATAGGTAACTGATACAATTACCATGTCCAAACATGATTCTGTGTTCAGATACTTCCCTTATAAGAGGGGAAATGAGGAGTGATAAAGTGATGTAATTATTGTGGGTAATAGAACCTTTCCCCAGTTTCTCCCCTAATTACTCCTATATTCCCTTTTGAAAGAAAAATACTGCCGGACCCTGTTAAATGTGGCAAAGCAATTTAATTAGACTACTGCAGTAGGAGGGAGAGACTGCAGTACAGCTCAACTACAACTAAGGCAAAAGTGAGTATTTTTTTGGTAGCCATTGTAAATGCGATTGCTTTCTTAATTTCTTTTTCATCTTGCTCATTATTGGTGTACAGAAATCCTACTGAATTTTGTATGTTGATTTTGTATCCTACAACTTTACTGAATTCATTTATCAGTTCTAAGAATTTTTTGGTGAAGCTTTTTTTTTGTATATAAGATCATGTCGTCTGCAAACAGGGACAATTTGAATTCTTTTCCAGTTTGGACACACTTTATTTCTTTCTTTTGCCTAATTGCTTTGGCTAGGACTTCCAGGACTATATCAAATAAGAATGGAGAGTATGGGCTTCCTTGTCTTGTTCCAGTTTTCAGAGGAAGAGCTTTCAGTTTTTCCCTATTCAGTATGATATTAGCTGTCAGTTTGTCACATATGGCCTTTATTGTGTTGAGGTACGTTCCTCTGTGCCTATTTTGTAGAGGGTTTTTATCATGAAGGGATGTTGAATTTCATCAAGTACTTTTTCTGCATCAGTTAAGATGAGCACATGGTTTTTGTCCTTCATTCTATTGCTGTGGTGTAACACATTTATTGTTCACATATGTTCATACAACATTATATACCTGGGATAAATCCTACTTGATCATGGTGAATGATCTTTTTAATATTCTGCTGGATTCAGTTTACTAGCATTCTGTTGAGAATTTTTGTGTGCATGTTCATCAGGAATATTGACATACACTTTTCTTTTTTTGTGGTGTCCTTGGCTGGTTTTGGTTTCAGGATAATGCTGATCTCACAGAATGGGTCTGGAAGAGTTCCCTTCAATTTTTTGGAAGAGATTAAGAAGAATTGGTATTAATTCTTTTTTTAAGTGTTTGGTAGAATTTGGCAGTGAAGCCATCAGTCCTGGGCTTTTCTTTAATGGGAGACTTTTCATTAATAACTCAGTCTCATTACTCATAATTGATCTGTTAAGGTTTTCTATTCCTTTTTGTTTCAATCTTGGTAGATTGTATGTGTCTAGGAATTTATACAGTTCCAGTAGGTTTTCCAATTTGTTAGTATATAGCTGTTCGTAACAATCTCTAATGATTCTTTGTAGGTTTGTAGTTTCAGTTGTGAGGTCTCCTTTTTCATTTCTGATTTGATTTGAGTCTTTTCTCTTTTTTTCTTGTCAACTTTGTTAATCTTTTCAAAAAAACAATTTTTTGTTTTGTCAGTTTTTTGAATTGCTTCTTTTTCTGGTCTCAATTTTGTTTCTTCTCTGATCTTTACTATTTCTTTCCTTCTGCTAATTTTGGGCTTGGTTTGTTCTTACTTTTCTAGTTCCTTAAGATGCCTTGTTAGGCTATTTATTTGAAATCTTTGGTATTCTTAGCACTGATTTGGCTATATCCCATTGGTTTTGGCATTTTGTGTTTCTGTTTTCATTTGTTTCAAGAAATTTTTTAATTTCCTTCTTAATTTCTTCTATAACCCATTGGTCATTCAGGAGCATCTTGTTTAGTCTTGATGTAATTGTACAGCTTCAAGAGTTTCTTTTGCTATTGATGTTTAGTTTTATTACATTGTAGTCAGAGAAAATTCTTCATATGATTTCAATTTTTGAAACATTTGTTGAGATTTGTTTTGTGGCCTAACATATGGTCAATCCTGGAGAATGTTCCATGTGCTGATGAGAAGAGGGTGTACTCTGTAGCTGTTGAATAAAATGTTCTATAAATGTCTGTAAGGTCCACTTTGTCTACAGTGCAGTTTAAGTACATGTTTTTTTATTGATTTTCTCTCTAGATAATCTGCCCAATGCTGACAGTGGGGTTTTGAAGTTCCCAACTATTATTGTATTGAGTTCTATTTCACTCTTTAGACCTAATAATATTTGCTTTATATATCTGGGTGCTCCAATGTTGGGTCCATAAATATTAACAATTGTTAAATCTTCTGGCTGAATTGACCCCTTTAACTTTATTTAATGACCTTCTTTGTCTCTTTTTACAGTTTTTAAATTAAAGACCGTTTTAACTGATATAAATATAGCTAGCTTTTGGTTTCCATTTGCATAAAATATCTTTTTTCCATCTCTTCACTTTCAATCTATTTTTGTCTTCACAGGTGAAGTGAGTTTCTTGAAGGCAGTGTATTGTTGGATCTTGTTTTTTTATCTATATATTTATTTATTTTGGTGGCTTGCCAGTACAGGGACTTGTACTCTTGGCCTTGGTGTTATCAGCACCACACTTTAACCAGCTAGCTCCTCATCCCTCCCTCAATATGTCTTTTAATTGGGGAATTTAGTCTGTTTACTTTCAAAATTATTATTATAGGTGAGGGCTTACTCCTACCATTTTACTGATAGTTTCCTGGTTGTTTTGTATATGTTTTGTTCCTTTCTTCATCTCTTATTGTTTTTCACTGCAACTTGGTGTTTTTCTGTAGTTGTGAGGTTTGATTTCTTTTTCTTTCCCATTTGTGTGTCTGATTTACCAGTGAATTTTATCCTTTCATGTATTTTCTTGATGGTAGTTATCTTCCTTTCACTTTCAGATGTAAGACTCCCTTGAGAATTTCTTGTAATGCCAATCTAGTGGTGATGAATTCTTCAGTTTTTGCTTGTCGGTGAAATACTTTATTTTTCCTCTATTTCTGAAGGACAGCTTTGTGGGATGTAGTATTCTCTGCTGGCATTTTTTTTTTTCCAGCACCTTGAATATATATCATCACATTATTTCCTGGCCTGTAAAGGTTCTGCTGAGAAATGGGCTGTTAGTCTAATGGGGATTCCCTTATATTTTATGTGACCTGATGCTTTTCTCTTGCTGTTATTAGAATTGGTTCTTTGTCTTTTGACTTTTGATGTTTTGACTGTAATGTGCCTTGGAGAGGACCTTTTTGGGTTAAATCTATTTGGGGACCTTTGAGCTTATTAAATCTCTAGATACATATTGCTCCCAAGACTTTGAAAGTTTTCAAGTATTTCATTATATAGGTTTTTGATGCCTTTTTCCTTCTTTTCTTCTATGGGAACACCCATAATTCAAACATTTGTTCACTCAGTGGTCTCCCATATCCTGAAGACTTTCTTTACTTTTTAGAAATCTTTCTCCCCTCCCCCCCTTTTTTTTCTCTGAATGGTTATTTCAAATATCTTCAAGTTCAGAGATTCTTTCTTCTGCTTGCTGTAGTCTGCTGTCAAAGCTCTTTATTGCATTTTTTTAATTTCATTTATTGAATTCTTCAGCTGCAGGATTTCTGTTTGGTTATTTTTTGTGATATCTATTGCTTTGTTAAGTTTCTCATTTATATCATGTATTGTCTTCCTGATTTCACTGAATTGTCTATCTGTATTCTCTTGCATCTCATTGAGATTTTTAAGATCATTATTTTGAATTCCTTTTCCAGAAATTCACTGAGTTCCTTTTCTTTGGGGTCTGTCACTGACATGTTATTGTGTTCCTTTGATGGTGTCATATTTCCTTGCTTTTTCATGTGTCTTGTGTCCTGAGTCAATGTCCATTCCTCTTCCCAACTTTACAGAGTAGCTCTTCCCAACTTTTTGCCTCTTTGCAACTTTACAGAGTGGCTTTCACAGACAGAGTCTTTCACCTGCAATTGGGTCTTACTGTGCTGGTTGAAAAGGGTGTGGTGGTTCTGTTTCTGTGTAGATGTAGTGGTTTAGTCTATGGGCAGGTTCTTCAGCTGCAATCAATATCACCGCTAACTGGGTGTCTTAGTGCCCTAGGCCATAGAAATTTGTGGCAATGGTGGCAGTGAAGGTTAAGGTCTTCAATGGCTAGGGCTTATGGAGTCCTCCTATTCTCATTTTTCTACCAATGAGGAAACTTTGTCAAGGAGATTCCTCTTGGTTTTTGGTCTGACCTGACCTACAAGCAGCTGCAATGATGCTGGGTTTCAGGTGCAGGTGCTTGGAGTGGCTATGGAGCTAGGATCCTGGGCTCAGTGTTTCATAAATCTACTGTGTCACCTAAGTCTTGGGGTG
This sequence comes from Galeopterus variegatus, assembly GCF_000696425.1. Taxonomy (NCBI): domain Eukaryota; kingdom Metazoa; phylum Chordata; class Mammalia; order Dermoptera; family Cynocephalidae; genus Galeopterus; species Galeopterus variegatus. The sequence goes on along the minus strand of NW_007730845.1, from coordinate 166,592 downwards.
CAGGTTTGCTCTCTGCAACAGGGTTGGATGTTGATAGCTCACAGCACCAAACTCTGTGTTTCTGAATCTCCCTGGAAGCTTGGGCTCTGTGGGCTGGGTTATAGCTGTGACTCTGATCCTGGGTACTGATCATAGCACTGGCCCAATTGTGGGGTAAAAGGGGTGCTTTGTGGTTTGGTCCTGGGGTCCAGGCTATGACTACAATTCAGGAACCAGAGCAAATGGGGCTGAGTTGTCACATGATTCCCAAGGGATATGGCATCTTGAAATGATATCTCTAGCCCCTGAAGTAGTGGGGCCTGGCAATATCTCAGTCTCTATGAGGCCAGGTGCAGCAGAAGCAAGAACCCAAAATGGTGGGGCATAGCTACATTTTTAGCCTTGGGGGACAGAGAGCAGCACAGTGCTGACTACTCCCTGGGGCAAGGGGTGTCTCAGCAACTCAGTCTCTAGGGGAATAGTCCAGCTCCAGAGAAGCAGACTATTAGAATTGCTTAACCCCTAGAGCAGATTGTCTCAGCTCAGCCCCCACTCTTTTTCCCTAAGATGTGAAATACTGTATCAGCTCAACCTTAGGATGCACAGCTGCTCAGTTTGGCCAGGCAGCTTCTTGGCCAAGCAGCTTTTCAGCCAAAACAGTAATTTCCCAGGGAATGATGTGCCACTTCAGCTCAGCCCCGGGGGTGAAGGGAATAGTCACAACTGGGAGGGGTAAAGAAATCCCCAGAATGAGTGTGCAGTTTGTAGATTCAGTCCCAACCTGAGGAATTCCAACCTAACTAAAAGGGATGGGTGGAGTGGTTCCACCACCACTGAGTCCTTCAGGATAGGGTGAAGCAGCTGCTCTCAGCTCAGCTTGGGGAAGACAGTTCAAGGGCAGCTTAATCTCTGGGATGAAAGAGTATTGCTCACCTCCAGGGTAAAATAACCTCCAGCAGCATTTCCAGTTCCAAGATGGTGCAGTAGCCACATGAACCATAGAGGGCAGGGCACAGTGTCAGCTCCTCTGGGGGAGCACAACTGTGTGGACTCCAGGCAGCTCCCTCAGCCAGGCTTAGTGCTTGTGAAGACTGTGTGGTCCCCAGCGGTGGGGATGGTAGGTGGCTAAGGTGTTGATGAGGGGGCTGCTGGGGTCCTCTCACTTACCTTTTCCCTGCTGCTCCTGGCTGGGGGGAGGCATGGTGGAGGCTGGGTATTTCCTTCCATTCTCTATGTGGCTATTCAGAGTTTCTGTGCTCACTAGTGCTTCTATTTCTACTTTGATGTGCTTCAGTGCTCTCCTTTACTTATTTTCATCTAAGTGTAGTTGTTTATTCATTGTTTTGTCTCTCTTTGTGGGAGGGATGAGTGGTAAAATCTTTCAGTTGGCCATCTTGCTCTGGGTTCCTGTGAGAATTCAGACACAGTATATTGTGCCAAGTAGTTTAGGAACATCAATGCACAATATAAAACACATAAAACAAAACACAAATGTGTGGGACTTGTTTTAAATATATGGTAAACTCCCTGGGAAAACTAGAAGAGGAGAAAATCAGTTATCTACTGCCAAAGTAATGCTGCATTACAAACCACCCCAAAACTTAGTGGATTAAACAAAAATTATTTATTATTTCTCATAAGTTTATAATTTGGCTGGGTGGTTCTTTTAGTCTACGGCAGAAATTTCCACTCTTGGTTGGGCTTATTCATGCATCTGCAATCAAATGGCAGTCCATGTGGAGATGGATGATCTAGGATGGCCTCAACTGGGATGACATGGCTTTGTTCCATGTGGTCTCTCATCTTCCAACTGCTCTGGTCTGCTTCTCGTGAAGGTAAAGAAGCAAGACAGAGAGGTCTAGGCTTGGAAGTGGTACACTGTGATTTCTGTCGCATTTTACTGGACAAAGTAAATCACAAGGCTGGCCCAGTGTCTAAGAATAGGGAAACAGACTCCACCTCTTGATTAGAAGAACTACAAAGCCACATTGAAAAGGGCATGTTTATAGGGATATGTAGAGAATTAGGGCCATTTTTGCAATCAATTTATTTCATGGAATTTCATCAAGAAAATCTTGGTAGGAGAAGGTGCAATTTAGCTTGACCTTTGAAAGTAAAAGAAAGAATAAGGGGTATTTTTGGTAGGGAGAACAACATAAGTGAAGCCATAGTAAGATGAAAATACTAGAAGTGTGTTTCTACAATATGTGACACAAGATTATGCATGTATTGAGCTACTCAGGTGGGGCTGAGATGGCTTACATTTGTATAAATCAGAATCTCTGTACAGAATAGATCATAAATTCATCAAATAAAATGTGGACATATACATAGTATTTAAACTCCTGCATGGTAAGGTATGTGTATTTGTTTTAATTTGTCATTTTTGTCTGAGGACAATGCTGCTGTCTTGCGTAATTCAGCATCTATTGATCACCCCAGAAGAAAGGTTCTTTTTACTAGTTCCTTTTTGTTTATAACCTATGGCAGGGCTACAGATTGCAAATACTCTTACACACTGTTTGGGAGCAGGGTGGCCAATTCTGATGGCCTGTTTAAAATCTCAAGGGTTTGAGGAAATGTCTCTGAGAGGTGTGCAGAAATATAGAAAAGGTACTTTTCCTTGCCAGAGCTGCTTTGTCCGAAGCTTAAGTGGGAGGGGGTTTCTATATTTTAGCACTTCTGTAATTTTTTGTTCTAAAAACCCTTTTGCGTTTTTAGAAGTTTGAAGATTCCATAGAATTTTTGCTTGGGTTGGTTTTATCTACTGATATTTCTGCTTTGTCCGAAGCTTAAGTGGGAGGGGGTTTCTATATTTTAGCACTTCTCTAATTTTTTGTTCTAAAAACCCTTTTGCATTTTTAGAAGTTTGAAGATTCCATAGAATTTTTGCTTGGGTTGGTTTTATCTACTGATATTTACTTTATTAGCAATTAAAATTGAGAAAAAAATTGTTAACATATTTAATAGACACAAATAATAAACAGTATTAAACTTGTTTACATAAATGAGATTTATGTGAAAAGTAATTACATTTTTTAAAACAAAAAAGTGAGAAAATGCTGTTTTACATTTTTTGCATATCATTTTAATGTCTGACTTAATAGAAGACAAATTCTCTTATCTGCTTCTGTATTCAATCTATTACAATATGTTGTTTTGGTTGAAATATATAAAAACGACTTTGGCTTCATGGAGATGAAGCTCCATTTCTATTCTTCTAAATAGAAAAGGGAGGAAATTGTAGACTCCCTGAAAGGGTTTAAGAACCCTTAGCTTCCTTGGGCCATACTTGGTGAACTATTCTATTTAAATGCTCTATGAGATTTATAATGACAACTTTCGGGGAAAGAGTTAAGATGCAAAAGGAACATATAACAAATTGTGATTGTTTTTTCCCACCAAAGTGGGCTATTTACTGTGAATATCAATAAACCAATTTCCTCTAATTTACTAATTTGTTGCAACAACAAGAAAAAAAACTACTATGATTTTTGGGCCAGTGTTCCAAATTGCTTAGCCTCCAAGCCCAAAATGTGACAAATAAAAATTTTAACCATGGGAAAAAGTTTCAAAGGATCTGATCAAATACCTAGGTTGAATTTGATAAAATTATGACCTTACTCCCATATACAGTACCTTGCTTTAGTCAAGGAATATATTTTCACCATTCAAAAAATTCCAGCCAATTTGAGATTCTTCTTGTTCCAGAAACTTCCTTAATGCTGACCTTTTATTCTCTCTTGACCAGGGCAAGAATTTCTCAGAAATCAAAAGCCTGGCTGCTCTACTGGTTTGGGAGTGGCATTTCCTAAGGTTTTGATTGGAAATCTTGAGTTCTAACAAATTCATTTAAAAAGGAATTTGCAGAAATTTCTTTGCCAAATGCCATATACAAAGTTTATTACAAATTCTTAATAGAAATAATGTGATTGATGAAGAATGTGAATGTCTGTGAATTATTAGCTCTGGTTTTAAAATCCTATTATATTATCCATACCTTTCTACTACTCTTTAAAAAGTAGATAATGATATTGGTATGCACCTAGACCCTTACTGTAGATTACATATTATAGAATACATTATTTTAAATAACAAATACCTTCTAATTCAGTTATAAAATTATAGAAAATTTAAAAATACGAAAAGCACACAGAAGATAATCATGTACAGTCTTCTCCAAAAGCTACTGCTGTCACTAGTTGAATTTTTTGCATTTAATTTTGTTGGCATTATCAATAAAAATGTATCATATTTACCACTTTCCCTTTTACCTAAGATATATAATTTTTTTCTTTGTGACTAACTATACAGTTTTGTAAAAAAACAGCATACTTATTCAGAAGGGTTCTATCTTTTATGTGTAATCAATGACTTATAAAAGTTGTTATGAGTGACCTCAGAGGGAGAGATGGGGAACAAACCCCTAGGAAGCCTCAGATCCTTCCAGGCAGCCATGGCTCTGCATTTCCTTCCTATTGCCCTTGAGAGGTATGTGAGGTCTGTGGTGTCCTCCTGGGAGAATAATTCTGTCATTTCCATTAGGGAGATGATTTATCGAGGGCAGTTCCTTTTCAGGATTGGACAGGAAAACCAGTGTTGCAACCTGATGGTGCTATTTCCTTTGTAAAGCCCTTCAATGCTGAAGTTGTAGCAATTATCTTGGCCTTAAACTGAATCACAGACACCTCTCTGATCCCTTCTGTAATCTTATCTGGTAACACACAATGGTGACCACTGTGTCCTCGTGGTTTGGGGTAGATGAGAGGCAGGGAATATAGCTCCTGGATTTCTCACAAGAGATCATCCAGGCCTGTAACAGATATGCCCAAGGGCCATCCTGAAGCAGCCGGATGCTGAGTGGGGGTTACAATTGCAGATGCAGTTGTAGAAGCGAATTAGACTCTGTCTGGAAAATAATTTTCTGCGAAGGCATATGGCAAAACAGTTTGCTTCTATGTACCAATATCTCTGCATGCCCTCTTCATTCTCATCCTGAAGCAGCCGGATGCTGAGTGGGGGTTACAATTGCAGATGCAGTTGTAGAAGCGAATTAGACTCTGTCTGGAAAATAATTTTCTGCAAAGGCATATGGCAAAACAGTTTGCTTCTATGTACCAATATCTCTGCATGCCCTCTTCATTCTTCATTGAACCTTATGAAACTTTTAATAGCTCAGTCCCTCTTTTAAAGGTGTTGGTTAAAGGCTGTTGTCTATGTCCCAGCAGAGGGCAGTTTCCTCAAGCTTACAGCACACCGTCGCAGACCTCTTGCTCATTTCTCAGATGGTGGTTGTTCACACCTTGTTCTCAAGAAAAGTAAACTTGTAGTCAGTGACCTGGTTACACAGCAGTTTGGGTTGTGCCAAGCTGGTCATTCATGCAGACACTTCCTTTAAAAAACAAAAGTGAATTCAGTTGTGGTTGGGAGGAATGAGCGCCAGAGTGAGAGTAAAGAGATCTGGGTGCTGGTCCTGGATTTGATAACCATGTGACATTAAGCAAGTCACTTGAGCTCAGTTCCGCATCTCCAGTGAAAGGTTTGGGACAGCAGGACCTACAGATTTTAGACCTTTTAGAATTTTCATATATCTTTATAACCCTGATAAAGAGATATTTCAAGGCTGATAATCTGAAGTTAAATAGCGATTTCTCTTTAAAGTAATGCTAATTCAAAATAGTTTAACTGGTTCACAGCATAAGCCTGACAGATTGTTGCCACTCTATGATAACCAAATGAAACACTTTTATTTTAGAAAATATCAATTGGGTGTGGCTTGTGGAATTGTGAAGAACTGATGTCTAGTCCTGTACTGGATTCTCAACTATCTGACTTTGGGAATATCACCTCAACCTTCTCATTTACAGTTTTCTCATTAGCAAAATTAATGGTTGAATTAGATCAATGTTTCCCAAATAAGGCCCCCTGATTAAATAAATTTGGGGAAAGAGGAGGTAAAGGTAGTTGGGGGTCTATTTCACATTAACCCTTGAACCCTTTGCATACAGTCATTAACACAGATTTACCAGGAGCCTCCTGTCTGGCACGCCCTTTCCCAGGGTAATGGACTTTAAACAGTTAATGACCGTTCAGCCTGTCACTGACCAATCAGAACAACCGCTGGCTGCAGCTCTGCAGCAGCTCCGAGGCCCCCAGTGGCATCTGCCATTTGTTTTTGGATCCTGGGGAGGTTTGGGGAGGGGCTGGATTCCTGCGCAGAGTAGGAGCTCATTCCGTGGTTATTTATCATTTGGCATGGAAGCATGTCAGCATTTTCACAGTTGGCATGGCCCTAAGTACCTGCACACTCTCCCCACTGCACTGCCCAAGGGTGCAGCAGTCTTTCTAAACTTGTCTCTCAAAATGGGATCCTGGACCAGCAGCATCAGCATCCCTTGAGTGCTTGTTTTAAATGCAAATTCCTGAGCCCCATCCCAGACCTTCTGAATCAGAATCTGCATTTCCACCAGATCCCCAGGTGATTAGCGTGCACCTTGCAATCTGAGAAGCACTGGTATACAAAACAAGTCGTTTATTTAAAACTCGCAGTGTTAATTTGCTGATGTCCATAGGCATCACAAAAGAATATATAGAATGTAGCCTTTTGAGCTGACTTGGCAAAGAACCCTTTCATGAGGGAATATATTGTGGGGATGGGTGGTTAGTGAAGAACATTTTGAGAAACGTTGAACGAGATGCTCTCTGAAGTTCTCTAAAAGTCTGTGATTCTTAGACAGTTAAACGCTCCCAGATTTCCCATTTGTTTATAATATTCCCCAAGTTAGTTTTGATATAAATTTGATTCATCATTGTCTTTGGGCTTTCAAATGTCAAGAGTGATTAGAGATTTTCTTTTAAAATTTGATTTTAATGTTTGAAATATTAAATTGATGAGAAAATAAAAGAACCCATACAATGCATTTTGTAGGGGCTCAAAGATTTTTTAAAAACTTAACTTATATTTTCTCATTTTTGATTGTGGTAAAATACATTTAATATCGGCATCACTATTTTAATCATTTTTAAGTATACAAGTCAGTGACAATAAGTACATTCACAATGTGTGTAACCATCACCATTAACAATTTCTAGAACTTTTTCATTACAAAAATTCTGCACCCATTAAACAATAAGTCCCTACTTTCTTCTCTCCTCAGCCCGTGGTAACCTCCATTCTACTTTCCATCTCTAGGAATTTGACTATTCTAGGTCCCTCATATACATGGAATCATACAATTTTTTTTTTTTTTTTGGTCTGCCATTTCATTTAGTATAATGCTTTCAAGGTTCATCCATATCGTAGCAGATATCAGAATGTTACTCTTTTTCACAGCTCAATAATACTTCATTTTATGTGTATACCACATTTTGCTTATCCATTTATCTGTTAATGGACACAGGTTGTCTCCAGCTCTTGGCTGTTGTGAATAGTGCTGCTACAAACATTGGTCTGTTTGAGTCTCTGCTTTCAATTCTTTTGGGTACACACATAGGAGTAGAATTGCTGGGTCTATGGTAATTCTACGTGGAACTGCTGAACTGTTTTCCAAGTGGCTGCATCAGTTTACATTCCCACTAGCAATGGACAAGAATTACAATTTCTCCACATCCTCACTATCAAAGGTTTTCAAAGAGAAAGTTTATCTAATCCATTCCTGCTTGAGATTTTTTT
>NW_007730845.1:155860-157533 GCF_000696425.1 Galeopterus variegatus | reverse complement strand
ATTGAAAATACTTGTTTATACATTTAATTACTCTATCACCAACTACAAGAAACATTAATTTTAAAATTGTCTTCCTCACCTTTTATTTGAAGTGTCACATGAAAAGAGTGTTCTTTTCCATCAAATTCAATGAGATTTACTTTCTATTTCTAAGCCTGTGAATATTTGCTTTGCAATGTTCTAGAAGTTTCCAAAACCAGAGCTTCTAAACTCTGAAAAATTTTAATAGCTTCCTGATACATTTTATTGAAATGTCCATGTGTAAACTTTTAATTTGTAATAATTAGCTGGCAAAATATATTGCCTGAGTACTGGAAGTTCCTGTCCCTGCACAGAGGCTGGAGAGTTAGTATTTGTGCAGATGCTGCAGAAATGGGCTCCAGGGATAAATGGGCCAGCTGGCTTCCCATTGGAAGTCCTTTCCCCATGGGAAGCCCTTCTTTTCACTGGGGCTGCAGCTGCTTCTCTCATTATTGCTGCTTTTGCTGCTTCTGCCATTGTCAATGACAATCTGGGTGGGGGCCTTAGCCTGGCTTCCTCCTCATGGCTGCAAGGTGCCCAGGACTGCTCCAGGCATGGTAGACCAGGCCAAATGCTCCGTGCTGCTGATCACCAGCAGTAACAGATCTGAGCCTGTATATGTATGGGCTGCTTCCCAGTGGATCTCCTCTGTTTACGTACATGCTTCATTGACCCCCTGGGCTAATCTTACAAAACACAAGTTTGAAGGTAAGAGTGATAAACATTTCAAGATGACTACATTAAACCAAGTGCATGTCCCTTTCTATAGTTGCCCTGTGCAATGACATAGGTGTAACACCCATGAAGTCAGCCACGCTCTTAGGTNTTTTTTTCCTGCAGATTTTCATGGAGAAGGAAAACATACGGTGTCTTTGGCTAAATTTCTTTAGTTTCCTATGCTCTGGATAGTTCCTGTGTACCCTTGGCTGCTTCTGTTTCCCTGTGGTCATTATTAACCAGGAAAGCCAGCTCTAGGAAGCACACCTGAATCTTCTCATAATTTGGAGGATTCTAAGTTGATTCTTGATGAGCTCAGGCTCTACCTTCTCAAATTCAACATCTGAAAACTTGCTCTCCATGGTTAGCTTTGGAGCTATGGCCAAACCATTCAAGTTTCATGGAGTTCAGTCCTCTCAACTGTAAAATGATCTTGAGGTCTTCTTTTTCTCAGGCAGGGATGACTATGTGATTTGTGGGGCAAAATGCAAAATTAACACGTAATGCCCTTGTTCAAAAAGCAAGTAAAGAAAGAGTAGTTAGAGAGACAAAAATACAGAGCCTTTTCTTTTAAAAAAATTTTATAACATAAAATGTAATAAGGGTAATAGTGATAAATGAGTAACAACTTAAACTTATAAATGCCAAAATATAATATTTTTGATGTCAGAACAGAATAAATAATATTTTATTGATGTGATATCTTGATTCATCATATGATTTTTTTCTGGTTTGCTTTTCAACAAATTCATTTATTAGGACATTGAAATTTAAACTTAACAACTTCATTTTCTGGTCAATTATTTTCAAATATAAATTTTAGTACATCTAGAGCTAATGAACAATTTTTCTAAAAAAAATTTAACTCTTCATATCAATCAGTTTTATGTAGGTCTGAATTAACCACACATTTATAATGGCATTTTAATATTTTC
>NW_007730845.1:153565-154191 GCF_000696425.1 Galeopterus variegatus | reverse complement strand
GGAATTGTCAACTTAAATAACAGACAGAGGTTTTCTAAGAGAAAATGATATTTATTTGTGAATAGGGCATTCTCCAGGGAATAGGTGTGCTGTAGTAAACTATGTGTGTATTCAGGGAGGCAAAGGAAGACAAAGACATCATTGTTTTGGGATAATTATCCTTGGCTACAAGGATCAACAACAAAGGTGACATCAGTCTGAGTTGGGATAGGCAGCTGTCCTTGCAGAAGTATTTTTTTTTTAATTATTAATATTGCAATGGTCACTCTGCAAAGTTGTGGTTTTGCAGAATCCTTAGTGATAGTTCTTGTTATCAGGTATAAATACATGAGAACTCCCTCCTTCATGGCCTTTCCCTGGCTCTATTTGTCAGGGGTCACAGACAACTCAATTTTCATCCTAAAAATTTTCACATAACCATTGATATTCACAGTAATGAATTCATCAAAATATTTAATACACTGCTTTGCAGTTAGAAATTTATTCTAAAGGAATAGCTAATAAACTACTTTGAAAATCCAAGACCTATAGAATATATTATCTTCTTGATAAACAGTTACGTTCCAGTGGGAAGTTAAAGATACTTAACATACTGTATTTCAACTCAAGCTATTTTTTTTTTTTTT
>NW_007730845.1:144607-153181 GCF_000696425.1 Galeopterus variegatus | reverse complement strand
TTTTTTTTTTTTTTGCATTAAGAAGTCTGACAGACCTTTATATAAATGTTGAATGAATGGATAAAGTTTCCTTGCCAAAAGGTGGAGAAACCTTCCCTCTACTGGCATTCAAGTAATACTTAGCTTAAGGAAGTTATAAATTGGGTCAGCTGTTCTCGAACGGTGGTTTTCATACTGCATCATGCATTAAGAATCGCTTTGGGAGCTTACTGAAAAGACAAATGCCCATGTCCCCTCCCCAACCTCCCCCACCTCCCCCCACAAGGGATTCTGACTGAATAGGTCTGGGGAGAGACCCAGGGATTTGTACATTAAATAAGGATGCTAGGTAATTCTGATTTGAGTGGTTGGTATACTAGTGAATTCGGAATTTTAATTCAGCATAAGAATTCCAGAGTTTAGCCCTTAGCAAAGCCAGAGCAGAATATTAAAGGACTTGGCCAATCATGATGAATAGAGCAAGAAATTTTCTGCCTACCAATCTCTGGCTGTGAGCTGAAAGAGTACTCCTTAGTTCTTTTTATATCCTGATATGGAGATTTCCCTGGCCTTTGCATTTTTCTAGGAGAGCAAATTCATTTAGAAAAGGTGTCATGGCAGTGGGTTATGCTTTTAAAAGGCATATGTTTAAATAGGGTAATGGTGGGGAAAGAAATGAAGGGAAGGAAAGATGAGGAGAACAGAGGAGAAGAGAAGGAACTCAAAGATCAGGAAGACTGGAAGAAAACGTTAATACCATTTCACATATTTATCACATGTCTACTTTGCATTAGGCCTGGGGGAATCATAAATCTAAAAGATCCAGTTTCTAGAAGAAGGTGCCCATGGAGGGAGTGAACAGGAACATGGAAAGTGAAGTACTATGCCGTATGCCTTTGTAAATAATTTGTGACAGCTGTTTTCTAAACAAGGGAGTTGTATTTGGTAGTTTAAGAATCACCTTGAGTGGTAGATATCTCTGAATTTCCTACTAGCAGTTCCCAAACTGATAGTTTCAGGATAAGCTGGATGGTTGTTAAAATGCAGCTTTTGGGGGTCCCATCCCAGGAGGCCTGGGAATCTGCATTTTAGGTCTCAGATAATTCTGATGCAGTCAGCCTGAAGCTGAGGACTGCAGTAGTATGTGTCAGGGTCTGGCTTCACATCTCAAGCATCGGAATGGAACTGAACTCGAAGGCCTGGAGGGAAGCACCCATAGCCCAGCAGCTGCTGAGGGAGCTGAGACCCACATGGCACCGGGCTCAGTTTAAGGTCCCAGGGTGAAGGGAAGTGCACACAGCCCAGCAGGTGCCAAGGTGAGTCCAGATCTTCACAGCACCAGGGGCTCATTCTATGGCCACGGAAAGCTGGAACAGGAGCCAAGGTGGTGTAATATAGACACCACCATACCTTTTGTCAACACAAGAACAATTCATCACCACAGTAGCAGTCAGGGCTGCTCTACAGGCAATCTGCCACTCACCTGACTACACTGATAGAAGAGTCAGCAGAAGAGCCTTCAGATAGAGGAGGAAGTCTTTATCCTCATAGCCAACCCCAGAGTAAAAAAAGAAACAAGACCTGTACCAGATGACCAAACATCAATGAAAAAATACTAGAACTACAAACAAACAAGAAGATATGACACCACCAAAGGAATACAGTAATGCTCAAATTCCAGACCCCATAGAACAAGGAATCCTTGAAATGTCTGAAAAGGAATTCTGAGCAATGATCTTAAGAAAGCTCGAAGAAATAAAAGAAGACTCAATTAGAGAACACAAGGAAACAAGAAAAAATATCCTGAATATGAAGGAGAAAATTTGCAAAGAGATTGATATCTTAAAAAAGAGTGTACCAGACTCCTAGAAAGGAAAGATTCACTCAATGAAATAAAAAACACAACAGAGTCTGAGCAGCAGACTAGAGCAAGCAAAAGAAAGAATTTCAGATCTTGAAGATGGTCTTTTTGAAATAACACAGGCATACAAACAAAAAGGAAAAAAGAATTAAAAATAATGAAGAAAATCTAAGAGAGGGGTAGACAACATCAAGCACATTAACATCTGAATTGTGGATATTCCAGAAGGGGAGGAGAAAGGAAAAGATATTGAAAACATATTCAAGGGAATAATAACAGAAAGCTTCCCAGGTATAGGGAGAGATGCAGACCTTCAGATCCAGGAAGCTCAAAGGCCCCCAAATGGATTCAATCCAAAGAGATCCTCCCCAAGACACATTATAGTTAAATTTGCAAAGCTCAAAGACAAAGAGAGAATTCTAAAAGCAGCAAGAGAAAAGCATCAAGTCACCTATAAGGGAACCATAACAGCAGACTTCTCAACTGAAACCCTACAGGCCAGAAGAAAGTGGAATGATATATTCTAAACATTGAAAGAAAAAAATTGCCAGCCAAGAATTCTTTACCCCACAAGGCTCTCCTTCTGAAATGATGGGGAAATAGTGTATTTCCCAGGCAAGCAAAAATTGTGGGAGCTCACTACCACATGACCAACCCTGAAATAAATTCTCAAGGGAGTCCTTCATCTGGAACCTGAATAATGATGATCACTATCACAGATACACAAGAAAGAGCAAAACCTGCGATTAAAACAAAAATTCCAGTGAGAAACAGTAAGAAGCTACATCATACCACCTCAAATTTCCAACTAACATTGAAGAAGAGAAATAAAAGGGAAAGTAATGATCAATAGATAATTAAAACAATCTAAACAAAAAGCAATTAAATGACAGGAATTAAACAATACCTGTCAATAACTACCCTAAATGTGAATGGATTAAACTCCCCATTCAAAAGGCACAGATTGACTGATTGCATTAAAAAGCTAGACCTAAGTTTATGCTGTCTTCAAGAGACATATCTCACCTATAGAGACACACAGAGACTAAAAGTGAAAGGATGGAAGAAGATATACCATGCAAATGGAAATCAAAAATGAGCAGGAGTAGCTATTCTTATATTGGATAAAGTAGACTTTAAACCAAAAAACACAAAAAGAGACAAAGAAGGACACTATAAAATGAAAAGAAGGATGCATCCAGCTAGAAGACATATCAGAAATGTGTATGCATACTTAGGATTGCATAAATCATAAGTTTCTTTATATATCTGGAGCACCCAGGTATGTAAAGCAAACATTCTTAGACCTAAAGAAAGAAACAGGCACTAATATGTTGATAGTGGGTGACCTGAACACCCCTCTCTCAGTAAGCGACAGATCTTCCAGGCAACAAATCAACAAAGAGACACAGGATTTGAGCTATACCTTAGACCAACTGGACCTGGCAGATATATGCAGAACATTTCACCCAACAACTAAATAATATACTTTCTTCCCATCAGCTCATGAAACATTCTCCAGGATAGACCACATACTGGGTCACAAATCTAGACTTGGCAAATTAAAAAAAATTGAAATCATTCCAAGTATCTTTTCAGACCACAATGGACTAAAACTGGAAATCAATAACAAGCAAAACCCTCAAAACTATACAAATACATGGAAACTAAACAATAGGCTCCTGAATGACCTATGGGTCCAAGAAGAAATTAAATAGGAAATCAAAAAATTTATTGAAACTAATGAAAATAAAGATACATCATACAAAAACCTGTGGGATACTGCAAAAGCAGTACTAAGAGGCAAATTTATTGCAATAAATGCTTACATCAAAAGAATGGAAAGACTTAAAATAAACAACCTAACACTATGCCTCAAAGAATTTGAAAAACAACAACAATCCAATCCTAAAGATAGTAGACAGAAAGAATTAAGATCAGAGCAGAACTAAATGAAATAGAGACCCCCAAAGTGATAGAAAAGATCAATGAAACAAAAAGCTGGTTTTCTGAGAAGAGAAATAAAATAGACAAACCGTTAGCTAGGTTAACAAAACAAAAACAAAAACAAAGAAAAGACCCAAATAACAAAAATCAGAAATGAAAAGAGAACATTACAACCAATATCACATAAATATGAAGACTCATTAGAGACTTCATATAAACAACTGTATGATGACAAATATGAAAACCTGGAAGATATGGATAAGTTTCTGAACATGTACAAACTACCCAGAGTGAACCAATAAGAGATAGAAAACCTGAACAGACCAATAACAAGCAATGAGATTGAAGTGGTAATCAGCAATCTTCCAACAAGGAAAAGCCCAGGTCCAGATGGCTTTACAGCTGAATTCTACCAAACCGTTAAAGAGAAATCAATACTAATACTCATCAAACTACTCCAAAAAACTGAAACAGAAGCCATTCTCCCAAACTCATTCTATGAGGCCAACATACCTCCAATACCAAAACCAGATAGACACAACAAAAACAGAAAATTACAGGCCAATATCATTGATGAACATAGATGCAAAAATCCTTGACAAAATATTAGCAATCAGAATACAGCAACCCATCAAAAAAAATTATACACCAATCAAGTGGGATTCATCCCAGGGATGCAACAATGGTTCAACATACGAAAGTTAATAAATGTGATACATCATATCAATAAACTCAAGGACAAAAACCATATGATTATTTCAATAGATACTAAAAAAGCATTTAAAAAATTCAACATCCCTTCATGATAAAGACTCTTGACAAATTAGGGATAGAAGGATCGTATCTCAATACAGTAAAGTCATCTATGACAAGCCCACCACCAGTATCATTCTGAATGGGGAAAAACTGAAGCTTTTTCCTTTAAGGACAGGAACAAGACAAGGATGCCTACTCTCACCACTTCTATTTAACATACTACTGGAGGTACTAGCCAGAGCAATCAGGCAAGAGAAAGAAATAAAGGGCATCCAGATTGGAAAACATGAAGTCAAACTGTCCCTATTTGCAGATGACATGATACTATATATAGATGTAAAGACTCTATTGAAAAACTCCTACAGCTGGTTAATAACTTCGGTAATGTTGCAGGATACAAATAAATGCCCCAAATCCATTGCATTTATATTTGCCAATAATGAGCTAACAGAAACAGAAATCAAGAATGTAAGCCCATTTCCAACAGTCACACACACAGACACAAAATACCTAGGAATCAATAACCCAGGAGGTGAAAAATCTCTACAATTAGAACTAAAAACCACTATTCAAAGAAATTAAAGAAGATACAAAAAGATGGAAAGACATTCCATGCTCTGGATTGGAAGAATTAATGTTATGAAAATGTCTATACTACCCAAAGCAATCTACAGATTCAATGCAATCCCCATCAAAATACCAATGACATTCTTCACAGAAATGGAGAAAATAATCACAACATTCATATGGAACAACAAAAGACTCCAAATAGCTAAAGCAATCCTGATCAAAGGAAATAAAGCCAGAGGCATAACGCTACCTGACTTCAAATTATACTACAAAGCTATAGTAACCAAAACAGCATGATACTGGCATAGGAATAGACATTCAGACTAGTGGAGCAGAATAGAGAACACAGAAGTCACCCCTTAGGCTCTCAGCCATCTGATATTTGGCAAAGGGAACAAAAATATACATTCGGGAAAAGACTGCCTCTTCAATAAGTGGTGATGGGAATATTCAATATCCATATGCAGAAGAATGAAACTAGACATGCACCTCTCACCATATTCTAAAATGAACTCAAAAATGGATTAAAGACTTAAGTATAAGACTTGAAACTGTAAAATTACTAAGAGAAAATATAGGTGAAACACTTCAGGAAGTGGGTCTGGGCACAGACTTTATGAACATGAGCCTGAAAGCACAAGCAACAAAAGAAAAAAAAACCCAAAAAAACCCAAATGGGACTACATCAAACTAAAAATCTTCTGCACAGCAAAGGAAACAATCAACAGAGTGAAATGACATCCTACAGAGTTGTTGGGTCCACCGCCGGCTGACCTGTACAGCCCTAGCCTCATTCCTTTCAGTGGGCGAGCAAACGGCCCGGGATTCCTCTTTCCCTCCTGTCCCCTTTGGAAGGAGACGGGGGAAGAGAGCCGTGAAGAGAGGTGAGCACACCGCCGACCCCCCAGCCCAGTTAAAGAACACTCAGATGCAGCGGGGGTTCTGTCGAGCAGCAGTTCCGTTTATTAGCACACAAGCACTGGCTTTTATAGGCAGATAGGGAGGGGAGGTTTTAACATAATCTTATCAGCTTAAAGGTCAAGAGAGCATGCATCCTGTCTCAATGCCTAGGTATTACAACCTCGAGCGCTTGTATTTGGCCAATAAGGGCTAAGGCAAGGTTCCCTCAGACACCCCCACTCTACTTCCTCCCAGCGCTGTCTTAGGCTGCCACGTTAATACGCCCTTGTGGGCCCATAATGGCGCTGCTTGTAATGTCACTTAAGGTGGCGTTGGTTTTTAAGGCCCGACACAGAGTGGTAGAAAATTTTTACTAATTATGAATCCAACAAGGGATTAATATCCATAATATACAAGGAACTCAAGCAATTACACAGTAAAAAAACAAATAACACCATTGAAAAATGGGCAAAGGAACTGAATAGACATTTTTCAAAGATGACATAGAAATGGCCAACAGGCACACGAAAAAATGCTCAACATTACTAGGCTTCAGGAAAATGCAAATTAAAACCACATTGAGATATCATCTCACCCCAGCTAGACTGGCTATTATCAGAAAGACTGAGAATAAAAGTTCTGGCAAGGATGTGGGGAAAAGAGACTGTAAATTTGGTGGGACTGTAAATTAGTACAGACACTATGGAAAACAGTATGGACGTTTCTCAAACAACTACAGATAAATCTTCCAGATGATCCAGCAATCCCACTTCTGGGTATATACCCAAAGGAATGGAAATCATCATGTTGAAGGGATACCTGCATCCCATGTTCATCACAGCTCTGTTCACAACACCCAAGATATGGGACCAACTTAAATGTCCAGTGATGGATAATTGGATAGGGAAAATACGGTATACATCCACCATGGAACACCACTCTGCCATAAAAAAGAATGAAATTCTCCCATTTGCAACAACATGGATGAGCTTGGAGAAACTTATGTTGAGCAAAATAAGCAAAGCACAGAGGGATAAATACTGAATGTACTCACTCATATGTAGGAGCTAAGAGAGAAAGAAGGGAGTAAAGAAAGACCACAATGGGGCATTGGACTTGCAGAGGGAGAGAACATACCTAGGGATAAAAAGTGGAGTGGGGAAAGGGTGATGGGGAGGGAGACTGGAGATAATTGGATGGGCGACAGGGTATATAATCACAATTTGTGGTAATGGGCCTGCTGCCAGTATGGATCTGGCCATCACATCTTAGGTACAAACAATGACAATTTGCTCTGTGCCCCATGAATATTTATAACCAATAAAAAAGAAATCAACAACAAAAAAAGAGAACGGAATGGAATTCAAGCTGATTTTGGGTGTACAAAAGTCCCTCTTCAGCTCAACTTTCATGCCAGTGTACCTCAATAAAAACATGCTTAACATATTTTGAAAAAGAAAAAAATAATCTCAAAATAGTGTACTGAGGCTTAAGGATTTTGCTTGAATGGAGGTTTCCTCTCCTCCCCAAGATTTTCTTTCACAGCAATTCTGCCTACTGCCTCCTATCCCATCCCTATCTCCCCATCTTACTCTTCCTTCTCTTTCTGCAGTTTAAGAAAATCAAGATTCATGAAGGAGAGAGGAAGAAGACAAAACAAGCGAAACAAATAATCATGTACAAGTGCTCATTCCTGCTGTTGAGTTTCAGCTGAGTTCAAACATTTTGTGTCCCATTATCATGTTGAGCTACCAGAAAAGAAACAAATTTTTAGTTCTCTGGCTTCGTCTGGACTCTAGTTGCAACAAATTAAATATTTTCTGATTTGAACGAAATACAAATAACTGTTATCATGTTATCAATTCAAAATTTTCACTGAACTTCCTCTTTAGTTTATGGTTTCCAGCTAGTTAAATATGTCTGATTTTCCTGAACTTTTGCTTTCTGTTGAAATGATTTATAACCTGGACAATTATTTTAGTGGATTCTCGTGGCTAAAAAGAAAAAAAAAATTGAGAAATAAAACATTTCTGTTTTTATAATAGGATAACATTTTTTTGAACACTTCAAAACTTTGGATTTCACCAGAGTTTCCATTTCTGGTGAGATGTTTGAACACTAATGATTCTCAGCTTTTTTGGCAAGCCACAGCTTAACTATGTTGCCATATTTACCTAAATTGACTTTTCAACTATTTATAATTAAATACTAACATAAGAAATGATACTTGAAATTAATTTCTTTATTGGGTTTTATATATATGTACATACCATCAACTTTATAGAATTATTGTTTGCTCTAGAGTTAAATGTTTCAGTCAATGTGATAAATTATTTAATGTGTTTTTGGAAGTAATGTTTACCTTCATGAAACAATTTTATACATAGGTACTTGGATTCATCTGAAGCAACTAGATATGTGTACACATATATTTTTAGGGTGAGAATCAAAGAGAGTGAAAATGGGCCTGTTGGACCACAGGACCTCATTGTTAGTGATATTTATCTTTATAGCCCCAACTCTTAGCAACAAAACACCCAACATGTTTATTAAATAAAATT
>NW_007730845.1:142003-144358 GCF_000696425.1 Galeopterus variegatus | reverse complement strand
ATATGTGTACACATATATTTTTAGGGTGAGAATCAAAGAGATTGAAAATGGGCCTGTTGGACCACAGGACCTCATTGTTAGTGATATTTATCTTTATAGCCCCAACTCTTAGCAACAAAACACCCAACATGTTTATTAAATAAAATTTTATGTCCCTTTGATTTAATATTGGGTATGCTTTGAATTTGATACTAAGGGCTTTGGTCTAACAGGCAGTTCCAGGCCTCCCAGGCAAAAGGCAGAATGTTGCCAAAGTTCCTTAGAACATTTTCTGAGTCTTAGCATTGTGTTCACAGGACACCCAGGGTGTTTCCAGAGGGCAAAGATATAGAGTTTTGAGGAAATTGTCTGGGTAATTCACAGAAAAACAACAACATAAACACTGCTATTGAGGAAAAGAAAGAGGGCCTGAGTTAACTAGCCTAGCTATAATCTATTTAATTGATTCATGTTTTTATTCTTAATAATTATGATACATTACTTTGACAATCACTTAATTTTTTTTTTGACACGAGTTTTATCTACTCACAGCTAAATAGAAAGACCCAAACATCATGGATCCTATCGATTTAGTGAAATTCAAGCCATACAAATGAATTATTTATTTCTTCATTGTGTACAGGCCCAGATCTAGTCCCAGGGCAAAGTAATGCTATTAGGTAACTCTTCCTTCTCTTTGTGTCTCTCTTTCTGCCTTCTCTTCCAGCCTGTTGCATATTTACTTGGTTGGCTGTATTTCTGATTTGTTCATTCCTGACACTTCTGCTTGCTTACTTTCTCCATACTGTAGCAATGATAAAGGTGTAGGGATATTGCCCCAGTGAGAGGACCTTAAAGCTTTGTGCAGCCCATGCTTAAGGTACTTTTGACACTTATGCAAAGAGTACTGAAAATAATAGTAACAAATGTACGTGTTTCAAATACTAGATTCCTAAGTCTGGAAGGGACTCTACAGATCATATAGCTCAGTTGCCAATCTGATATATGAACTTTCTCCTCAGCATTCCTATAATAATATCTTATAACTTATGTTTGAACATCTCTAGTATAAGGAAACCCATAATCTCCAAAGCTCTATCATTTAAAAAAAAATTTGAATGCCAATTGATAAGGAACAAAACTTAATACAAAGATTAACATCCTTAATGAAAAAAAGGACTCTTAAAAAGGAGCAAGAAAAATAAGCAGAAACTTGGTGAAGAACATTAGCACATACTACACACCCCATTGAAACACTCTGTCTGGTAAGTCCACTCTAAGATGTTGTTGTGGGGGAGAGGGGAAGGGGACGGAGCTAAGGCCCTTGGTTCCCCATCTCAGGGCCCCAGGGTCTTTTGGTCTTGGGACTCTTGGTTCTAGCTCCCTGGTCAGCCTCGTTGTCCATGGTGCTGGATGGGGCCGAAGCCCCAGCTCCTCACTGTCGTCTTTGCAGCCCGGGCTGGAATAGCCCCAGCACCCCTGCAGTCTTCGGGCCTGGTTGTGCCCATGGTGGTGGTGGGCAGGGCCAAGGCCTGGATGGCTCCCACCCATAATTTTTTTTAATAGATTATAATTTATTCCTTGAAAAAAAGCATAAACACTGTATCAATTACACAAGTGTACTTGAAAGAAGTCACAAGCCTCCATAGATAACATGCATACATTAAGCTTTTAATAAAGATAAAGGATGTGGCATGTCAGGAGACAGAAAGCACAGGCAAGACCAGCAAGTTCAGGAGACTTCCAGGCAGAGTTCCCTACGATTCATTGCACAGGATGTGCATTCCATGCCGCCCGCCCCCCTTTTCTTTAGTTGAAACATATTTGATCATACAAATTTGTGAAGTACAGAGTTGACTATCAGTATTTGTGTACAATGTGATGATTGATCTGATTAACATATTCATCTTTATAAAACATAATTAGGGCCAAGCCCGTGGCACACTCGGGAGAGTGTGGCTCTGGGAGCGCAGCGGTGCTCGTGCCGCGGGTTCGGATCCTATATAGGGATGACCAGTGCACTCACTGGCTGAGCACGGTGCGGCTGGTCTCAAAAAGAAAAAAAAAAAACCCAAATACATAATTATTCTTTGTATGCATTACCCAATCTCTACTAGAAATGCCATACTTTTTTTTTTTTTGACTTCAAATCTATTTTTCTGTTATTTCTTTCTACTGGTTCTAGTTTGTGTGCGTGTGTGTAGGCGGGTATGTGTTGGAGTTAATACTGAGTAGTGCTAAGCACTACTATGGCTCAGCCCTTGAAATATTTGATGGCATCTCTTCTATCCAGTCTGTCTTCTCTTCTCGACTAAATATTTTCAAATTACCTCAACTATTCACTTATATTACACTGATATGGCTCAGATTTCTAAT
>NW_007730845.1:138001-141046 GCF_000696425.1 Galeopterus variegatus | reverse complement strand
AAAAAAAAAAAAAAAAAAAAAAAAAAAACCCCAAAAAAAAAAATTTTTTTTTTTTTGACTTCAAATCTATTTTTCTGTTATTTCTTTCTACTGGTTCTAGTTTGTGTGCGTGTGTGTAGGCGGGTATGTGTTGGAGTTAATACTGAGTAGTGCTAAGCACTACTATGGCTCAGCCCTTGAAATATTTGATGGCATCTCTTCTATCCAGTCTGTCTTCTCTTCTCGACTAAATATTTTCAAATTACCTCAACTATTCACTTATATTACACTGATATGGCTCAGATTTCTAATACTTTCACATACATAATTTCAATTTATTCTCAAGGTAACCTTGTGAGATAGGTAAGAATTTGTAAAACTGTACATTTAAAATGACAAACCTGAGGTGCAAAGATATTGTTTGGAAGAGAACTGATACCCAGCTGCCTTTTATGTTGTAAGTTTTCCATTGCCATCTATTGTTATATAAAAAAATTATTGTAAGAAAGAAAAAGTTTTATCTTAGATGTAATTTGAGGTCAGAAAATTACATTGAAATTTAAATTTTCAGGTGTCTTAATGTTTGAGTAGATAAATTTGGGAGTTCCTGGGTATTAAGCTGTGACTCATAAGACAAAGATTTGAGACAAGCCATCAATTTTAGTTAGCCAGTGCTCTTCAAGAAATATGTTTTAACTGAATTTTTATACCACTAGAAAACTTTCTGGACTCAAGTTAAAAACTACATATAACATTTTAAAAAATTAAATGATCTCTCCTTGCTATATTTTTATACAGCCTGGACTTACAGTGCCTCCTTTTTATTTTGTATTGGGAGTTTTAGAGATTTTACTAATGAGCTCAGAAGTTTCCAGTCAGTTACACATGATGAAATAGAGAAAGAATACTGTTGGTCTCGTTTTAAATAGAAGGTGTACTTTCTCATGGGAAAAATTCTTCTACCTGAGAGGTACAATTTCATTTGTACATTCTACCTTCTAAATGTTACTTTTCATGCTGTAATGAATTCAAGAGGAAACTCTACCCTTTCCTCTAAATGACTCATGATGTAATGCCTTTATAGATTAAAAGCACAATTTGACTAATGAGCTTCATTCTTACTTGTAAGGTTTTATACATTTCATCACATTCACCCTATTGGACACACCACACACTACATAACTTGTTCTAAAAATAGAATGTATGAAAAGAGTTGATTCAAGAATCAGAGGTCTCATTCTAATCAAATTCTTAGCCTGGAATTTAACCATTACTAATGCTAAATTATAATGTCATGTAGATACTATTATAAATGAATAGAGTATAAAAAATGTAAGCCATTAACAGCATTATGAAATTATTTAAAATAATTAGCTCTATGAACTGTTAGATTGGCAACAGAAACCATAAACCTGGTGGCAAGATCAGCCCACTGGCAAAAATGCCTATTTTCTGGTATATTTTAAATGACTAATAATTCCTATTTGTTTCTGATAAAGAAATCTGTTTAGATAGCTGATCATATCTTTTGAATTAATTGATTCTTAAAACTTCTAAAGTAAATTTTTTTTAAAAAGGTAAGCAAATAAAGATGGGAAGGAGACAAGAAGACATTGAAGTTTTAGGGGAAAATGGTGCAATAGNTATTTTCTGGTATATTTTAAATGACTAATAATTCCTATTTGTTTCTGATAAAGAAATCTGTTTAGATAGCTGATCATATCTTTTGAATTAATTGATTCTTAAAACTTCTAAAGTAAATTTTTTTTAAAAAGGTAAGCAAATAAAGATGGGAAGGAGACAAGAAGACATTGAAGTTTTAGGGGAAAATGGTGCAATAGGGACACATTATTATAATAAAAGTATTTAATGTCATTAATTTTTTTAACCTAATAATTACCCATGACTTTAGAAAAGACAAAGAAGCAAGCAAACACTCAATATTAAGGTATTAATGTCTCCATCTGTATGTAGTTTATTTAGTTTTTTTAAGTAGCATATTTTATTTTTGCATTCACTTAAACAAATTTTTTGAATAGGCATAAATTATCTCATATTTAGAAATTTCAGGTGCTTGTTTCATGTTGCTTAAGTTACTAAAGAATTTCTTCAATTTGGACATATGATATTGATACTTCTGAAACAATTGAGCAAAGGTCAGGTTGACTTTTGAATATGGGGGAACAAAGGAAGAAGCCTAGGTTGGTGATAGCCACGGAACAAGATGAGATGCCCAAACAGCAATAAACACAGTCTTATAAAATCTCAAAAGGCTTTTACAGAAATGGCAATTGCCTTGGATTGAGTGTCCCCCCAAAACTTGACCCCCAGTGTGACAGTATTAAAAAGGTGGGATATTCTATTATGGTAATTGAAAGGTGGAGCCTTGAAGAGGTGATTAGATTGTAGGACCGTGCTGTAGTGAATGGATTAATAATGGGGGTCAGGGGTGTGCTTCTGAGGGCTTTAAAAGGAGAACACAGAGAGTCTGTCTCTCTCTGCTCTGCCATTTTCTGCCATGTGAGACCCCTGGGTCACTGTCACTACCACCAAGGCCTTCACCAAATGTGTTCCCTGGACTTTGGACTTCCAGTCTACGAAACTGTAAGCAATGAATTTCATTTTCTTTATAAATCACCCAGTTCCATGTATGTTGTTATAAGCAACAGAAACAGACTAATACAGCAATCCACACTATATTGAGGTATTCATAGGAGAAAAACTGTGGAATGAGTTTTTTTGTTTTGTTTTTTTGCCAGGTGTCTAGAACTTAGAGAAAGCCAGATCTATAACTATAATAATTTGACTTCTGTACTGAGACAAATGATAATTATTTGCTTTCTATCTTCCACATTCTCTGACCTTTCTTTCCTTCTTCTATGTTTTCTCTACCCAGCTTACTGAGGATTTTATTTAAGGAATGTTTTTCTAATTACTGTATTTAGCATAATTTACCTACACTTAAGTTTCCACAAATAGGAAGTAGTGAGTAAATAAGAATAATGTCCAGTTAATAAAATGCAACACAAACAACGTTCTGTCCCAGCATTTTTCTAGTCATAGCTA
>NW_007730845.1:136593-137845 GCF_000696425.1 Galeopterus variegatus | reverse complement strand
AGTCTACGAAACTGTAAGCAATGAATTTCATTTTCTTTATAAATCACCCAGTTCCATGTATTTTGTTATAAGCAACAGAAACCGACTAATACAGCAATCCACACTGTATTGAGGTATTCATAGGAGAAAAACTGTGGAATGAGTTTTTTTGTTTGTTTTGTTTTTTGCCAGGTGTCTAGAACTTAGAGAAAGCCAGATCTATAACTATAATAATTTGACTTCTGTACTGAGACAAATGATAATTATTTGCTTTCTATCTTCCACATTCTCTGACCTTTCTTTCCTTCTTCTATGTTTTCTCTACCCAGCTTACTGAGGATTTTATTTAAGGAATGTTTTTCTAATTACTGTATTTAGCATAATTTATCTACACTTAAGTTTCCACAAATAGGAAGTAGTGAGTAAATAAGAATAATATCCAGTTAATAAAATGCAACACAAACAACGTTCTGTCCCAGCATTTTTCTAGTCATAGCTAGTATGAAGCAGTTGCCATTTATATTGGATGGAAATTTTTGTATCTGAATTACAAAAGATGATGACCTTGATGTTCCTGTATGAGGGCACAAGTAGGTAGGGATGTTCCTGCTTCCCTGAATACATTTGAAAGGTGATTTCTATTTATCAGAAAGGAATTGGAAATTTCTGTGAAAAGATGATAATTTTGGAATATTAATTGCTTATTAGTAGACTATTTTTCAGTTGAAACAATAAAAACTCCAGGAAATCTGATTTATGAAAAGGGAAAACCCCACCTGTCCCCTTCCTTTTTATAGGTCCTAGGAAAGGGTGGGGACAGGAAGAGGAATGGCAGGTATTTGCCGCACTCACTAGAATGGAATATAAAATTGAACACACTGTTCACATGTGAGCGTAAGAGGTGACAATTCTGTTATATATTGACCTTTAGAAGAAGAGGTTAAGGGAAGCCTGTAAAGTCGGTATTTGGGCTCTAAGCCAAACACGTTTCCATTCCAGGACACAGCCTTTCTGCACTTGATGATGCTTAGCCCAGAGATCTATAGTAGAAAAACCTGCAGAATGCGAAGCGGGTCAAACCAGGAACCTGACAAGAGAAAGTGATACCTACGCAAAAGAGAATGAACTGTTGAGAAGACAACTACAATGCTCTCCTAACTTTGCAGGAACCTAAGTTCCACCTGTGCCCCTTGCAATATTGCTCAGTTATGCTCCAAACAGAGAAAATTAACAAGCATTGAAATATAGTTTCCTTCTTTGATTATCTTGTAAT
>NW_007730845.1:133626-135778 GCF_000696425.1 Galeopterus variegatus | reverse complement strand
TTGTCCTTTATTATCTTTGAGCAAGTTACTTCATCTTTCTTTGATTCTTATTTGTAAAATGGACATGATCACTGAGATAGTGTATAAGAAAGCACATTGGGAATTCTAAAGTTTTACCTGCTCTTCTCAATCTTGGGGACAAAAACCTAAAATAAAAATTTAAAAAATCATGAAATCCAGTTTGCTTATTCAGGGAAGGGAAATAAGAATATGGTTGGCTCATCTGGGGGACTCAGAGTTCTCTTTCCATGATAAAAAGGGTGTAGGAGGTTGTCATTAAACAGTTCCAACAGTTATAATTCTCACCAGCAAACATTTAATTTTTAAAATAACTTCTCCATACACAAGTCTAACTATTACTAGCCTCCTTTCAGCTAAGGAAATAATGATTTTCCAATTTAACATAATTATTCTGCATTTACATTTATCAATTTAGCATTTATATTTTGTCAATTCAAGATTCCTTCTTTCCCATTTCCCTTCCTTTCTCTTGGAAGTAATTTGGGTCCTAGGATGGGCTTATGTGTCACCTTGGCTTTCAAAATATTTGCTCCTGCTATAGATTTATAAAATCTATCCAGTGCTTCAAGTAGCTTCATTGTTCCAGAAAATGGAACAATATCTGAATGCAAAAAATGTAGTCCTGAATGATTGGAGGAAGAAATGGTAAATGAAAATCGCAATAATAAATAGTTATACATAACCTACTTTAGAGGAAAGATAATTTACTTTCTACCTGGGTGCAACAAATCACTGAGTTAAGGTCGTGGTGAAGCCTGGTGCCTAGAGCATTCAGCAGCTAATTCCCTGAGAGGGGCCTGACTTGGAGGCAGGGTTCCACAGGACAGGTCTGGGGAAAGAGAAGAGCTATTCCAGCAGCTCTGTTGTTGCCCTAGAGATGGTGTAATGGGGCAGTGATTATGGCGGCAGAGACAGCGGGGACAGTAAGAGTAGTGGGGACAACTGGAGAGTACCACAGTGTGGTGGTAGCCATAGGGAGAGCTCACACCCATTGATTCTAGATCAGTTCAGCAAGATGGTCCCCTCAGTGATCTGGAAGACCCAAATTAAGGAAACCTTGACAGGTGAGAAATATTTTATGTAATTCAAGTGCTATTTCTTCCTTTCAAAGAGCAGTGGTTCTCAATTAGAGCCAATTTTGCCCCCCAGGGAGCACTTGACAATGATGGCAGACATTTTTAGTTGTTACATCTACAGTGACAAGTTGTGTAACTAGCATCTATCAGGTAGAGGCCAGGGATGGTGCTACACATCTTACCATGCACAGAACAGCCCCCACAACAAAGAATTATCCAACTGAAATGCTGATAATGCCAAGGGTGAGAAATCTTGACTCAGAGAAAGATATTTTCAAGGGCTGAGTTTTTACCAATCTGCCTGGTAGGATGGGAGGGATTTGTAATATGGAATAACCTTTTTGACCATGTCAGGTAAGAAAATGTCTATCATAAAAATTCAACATAGACCCAAATGGTCAACAGAGTATACCTATTTAATGGTTTAAACACAAGGAAGGAAAAATAGTAGTCAGTCAGAATGTTCAGTACGTGTTTCAAAACAATTGAAATCACTCTGACCTAACTATTTTTTAATTTTGGCTGCTTATTAGAATTACCTGTGGAGATTTAAGAGCATCTCCAGAAATCCTGATTCAGTAGTTTAGGTGTGGAGCCCAAACATCTAGATGAGATTAAAAGATCTAGATGAGACTCTGATGCTCAGTCAAGGTTGAAAACGACTGCTTCATAATCATATTAAGAAAGCTATCCTGATCTAAATAACATTCTCACTCTTGCTTCCCTGTTTACAAGCTGATTGTTTAGTGACTTTAATTGACATGAGGGTCATGAATATGTAAGAACACACAAGGGGTCTGCAAAAAGTTCATGGAAACATTTCTATTATCTCTCAATTCTATTTGCCGTGAACTTTTTGCAGTGTCCTCCTACACCATCCCCCCCTGAATTCTATATCTTATTTAGAGGCTAAGTTTAAAGAAGAGTTTCAATGGTTTGGGGATATACAGATAGAAGTATCTACAATTTTTTTCTCTTTCTTGCTTTTAAGAATGAATTCTCCCAGCAAAAGTGTGTGGCTAATTCAGACTTAAAGAGCTATTCAGGGCCGGCCC
>NW_007730845.1:127264-132930 GCF_000696425.1 Galeopterus variegatus | reverse complement strand
ACACACACACACACACACACACACACACACACACACTTGAATAAAGTTACTGATGAGGAAACAGGGTACAGAGATTAAGGTCTCAATATTACACAGGAAATTAGGGGCAGATTGAGATCACATTTCCAGCAACTAATCCAGAAATCCCACCTAAGTAGTTTATCCGGAGTTTTGCAAGGGCAATCCTGTGCCAAAGCAGGTTTCAGATGAAAGAAACTACAAGCTGGTTTGCCCATTTGAAGAAAACACATGCAGAGACACATACACACACATGCAAGGATTTAACTTTTAATTTTAACTCTCTCCATTGTTTATTATCTCTTGATTTCAATAGAAGGTTCAAGACAATATTCACCAGATTCAAATGAGCACAACATAGATTGTTAAACCTAAACTATATCTTTTCTTAAGTCTGTTCTAAAGATAATGCTTTCAATTTTTTTTTTCTTTTTTTGCTGCTTCAAACAGGGAGTGTCTCCTCTTTCTCTTCCTATCTTTAGGAAAGACTGATGCTTTAATGTTATCAATGCCCAGAAATTGAGGAGCATGTTCAATTGCTTGAAAAAGTGAAATGTTATTTTTAATTTTGCCATTGAATTCACTGTAAGCACAGCTCAAATCATTTCAAGGCCTCTTCATTTGCATGGAAGAAATGACTAAAAGTGATTAATGAGAGGTCTCTGAGAACTTCTGATGACAAGTTTATTGGGAAATGTGAATATGGAAATTGTTATCATTTCTGTCTCTAAAAACCATTGCCATGAAAAGAATGAAAAACATTATTGAGCCTTAAAAAGCTTTGCTTTTACACTGAAAAGTGAAAATGGAATAAAAAGGAAAGTCAGAATCGACATTATGTGTTCCAGATGAATTTTACCACATGACCACAGAAGAGGGAGACAGGATTCTGAGAAATAAGTGACAGAGATGGAAGAAATTTAAAACATAAGCCATTTATTTTTGTGTTATCTAAAAAGAATGTCACATTTTATCTTGTGACTCTGGAGAAAGGGTAGCAGATAAATATAATTTTCTGTTAAGTGCCAAAGGCTGTTGTGATTGTCAAGAGGTTTACCTTTTGCTCTTGATTCTGGGACTTACAGGCAGGCTAGTCTGGAGGGTAATGAATCACAGCCCGCGTGTTAGGAGACCTGGGTTCTACTCCCATCTCTACCATACTAATCGACTGTGAGATTGTGGGAGGACTCTAAACTTCTGGGTCTCAGTTTCCATATGGTAGAAAGTAGTTGGGAGACCCTGACGTAGGAAAACATGGGTTACTGATAAAATGGTGAGGCTTGCCATATCCTGAGGTCACCTTTCTTTTTCTATAAAAAGTTAGGATGATAACACCTACCAGAAAAAATGGTGATGAGGACTGGATGACATAATACCTATGAAATGTAAGGCACAGTAGTTATCCTGTAAATGTCAGTTTGTGTATGTAGTATGCATTGTGAGTGTATTTCTTTATTGTGATTGAGAAGGACTCTGCAGAAAGTTAAAAATACTATATTTAAAAGTTACTATTTTAAACTTCTTTGATATCCTGGTTTTAGGAATAAAAATCTAATTCTATTTAAAAGATTTTTTTTTCCCCAAAAGGCTGAGAACAAAGATACAAGGGTATCAAGTAGCCTGGCTAAGAGGTGACCATAGTCTGAGGAAAAATGAGTTTTGCATCCTCATGGTGGTGGAGATGGCAGTCCTCTCCAGGGAGCACAGCACCTCCCATTTTTGTTTCTCCATCAGGATTATGCATTCAAGGAGAGAGTTTTCATTGGGCATCTGGCATCTGTGTGCTCGGTCTTGGTTGACTGGAGAGAGGAGAGGAACATTGTATTGCTAAGCTAATTGTATTGTCAGGTTAGGGCTAGGGCCCACCGACCCTACAAACCCATTGTACAGACTTGGCCACAAACCCCTCACCTGCAAGTCCATGAGCTAGGAATAGGAAAAAGATCCTGGGAGCTATGGGTAAAAAAGATGCAAGCTCAAGTAACTAGCAGCAGCCACCCTAGTGGCCTTCTGGGGCATCCCGAGGGCACTGTGGACCAGAGTCATTCGTCCTTTATACTTAAGTCCAATAACCCAGGAACACCTGGGCATGAGTCAGACAACCCAGGAACACCTGGGCATCAATGCACATCCACAGAAAATAGCCAAGGAACACCAGGACACATGTGCACAGTTATTTACATCAAATGCTCGGCAAGATTCTGAACCCCCTGAGGGACCCTGACCATTTACTTTTCATTTTCTCTACATACATGTACCTTGCACCTGTCATTTCCTATGTTGGAGGACAATCTGTGCACCTCTTAACTGTTGTCACCAAATGCTGTGTAGGCAATTGTAGAGAAAGTGAAGGAAAATGTTCAGGGCCCCTAAGATGTTCAGAATCTTGCTGAGCATTTGATGTAAATATGCATGTGCACCCAGGTGTTCCTTGGTTATTGGCTAATGTAATTGCACATGTGCACCCAGGTGTCCTAGATTATCAGACTTAAGTATAAAGGATGAGTGACTCTGATCCACAGCCTCCCCCCCATGCCACTTGGGGGCCACAGGCAGGCTGCCACTACTGCTACTGCTGCCGGAGGCTGTTGCTACAAGCTATTGCTACCGGGGCCCTCGGGACCCTCTGGGAGGCCACCACTGCTGCTGTTGGAGGCTGCTGTAAGCTGCTGCTGCTACTGCTACTGCTATTGCTGCTGAGGACTGAGCTCATGTCATCTGCCAATGGCTCCTGGGATCTTTCCCAATTACCTAGTGTGGACCTGTGCAGGAGGGGTCTATGACCCAGCCTGGCGTGTGAGGGGTCAGGCAACCCAGCCTGGCATGTGAGTCTGTACAATGGGTTTGAACGGTCTGAGCCCTAGCCCTGACAATACAAACGGAAACTAGTATAACTAAAATAATGAAACATTTTGGCTTCAGTTATGAATTGCTTTAACAATACAATTGGTGGCTAAGCCCATGGCGCACTCGGGAGAGTGCAGCGCTGGGAGCGCGGAAGCGCTCTCGCTGTGGGTTCAGATCCTATATAGGGATGACCGGTGCGCTCACAGCGCTCAGTGGGTGAGTGCGGTGCAGCCGTTCTCAAAAAGGACAAAAAAAAAAAAAAAAACCCAATACAATTGGGATAGTCACATAACCCCATCCAGACAATTAGCATGGCTATTGCTGTAACCATACAGCAATAACCCTCCAAATCAGTGGTTTAAAATGAAACTCATTAGTTTTGAGGAACTTTGTGTCATCTGGGGGTTAACTGATTTCATCTGGGCTTGGAGGGGCAGCTCAGCTTCAGATTTGGCTAAGCTGGGTATTTCTGGGGCAGTTGTGCTATGTGCCTGTCTGGTTCAGGGTCCCGGCTGAACGAGAAGCAGCTACTCAGGGACAGCTCTTCTCACAGTGATGATGGGACTGTAAGATGCAAGCCCAATCACTCACAAAACTTTGATCACAATTCAGCTGTTACATTCCCTAACACCCTATTGGTAAAAAAAAAGTCACATGGCCAAATCCAATGTCAAGGGGCAGAGGGAATGTTCTGCATGAGGAGGTGGGGGAGGGGAGAGTGACTAGCTCTAAAGCATATTCTACCACAGTCTAAGTGTATTAGTTTCCCATTGCTGCTGTAACAAATTAACACAAACTTTCTGGCTTAAAGCAACACAAACTTATCATCTTACAGTTCTGGTGGTCTGAAGTCTCAAGTCAGTCTCACTGGGTAAAAGTCGAGGTGCTGATGGGCTGGTGCCTCTGGAGGCTTTAGAGGAGAATATGTTTCCTTGACTTTTTTAGCTTCTAGAGATTACCTGCTTGGTTCACGGCCTTTTCCTCCATGTTCAAACCCGTAGTGTAACATCTTCAAATCTCTTCTGTTTTGACCTTGGCCTCCATTGTTACATCTCCTACTAATGAATTTGACCCACCTGCCTCTCTCTTATAAGGACCTTTGTGATTACATTGGGCCCACCTGGGTCATCATGGATAATCCCTCCATCTCTTAATCTCATCTGCGAGGAATCTTTTGCCATAAAGTGACATATCTATAGGTTCCAGGGATTAGAATGTGGACATCTCTGAGGGAGCCATTATTTAGCCTATGGTATTAAAATATAGCAATCAGTTGGAGACTACTCCGTTAACTGGTTCAGGCCTGGCTCCAGCCAGGACTTCTTACAATGAAGCTCTGCTGGGTCTGAACTCTAAGTAAATGGGACCTAGACGAGTCTCTGCATAGGATGTCTTCCCTGGCTTTTAGTTGACTGAATAATGTCAGCTACTGTAGTGAGAGTAGAAATTGACTTTGGAGTATGTTTAAATAAAATGGAATTAAATCTCCCTTTTATTACCTTCCAATAATATGACTTGATGGAGCTGTGTATGTCTTCAAGTACACAGTTACACTGTATCTATATGGGGATAGTAACTTAACCTTCAAAAATATTTTGTATATTTCGTATGCTTATATATTTTACACTTATATATATTTTTATATCTTTTAAAAGATTTTTTGTCTTGTATTTACTATTTATGTGTATTATATTTTTATATTGGTATATATATTTTTCCTAATGGATATTGATATATATTATGAATCAGATACACATATATATTTATGTCTTACATGCTTGAAGCCAAGTGTCTGACTTTAATCAGTAATATTAATGGTCCCGATCGTTGATCTAACAAAATTGTCGTAGTTGCTTGATTAGTGGCTACTTACATATTTTCATAAATAAATTCCTTACATGCCTTCTTTTGATTATATTTACAAGAAAATTAAAGTATAAATATTATTTCAAAGACAATTCAAAATAGAATTATGTAATGTAGGGTAACACACTTACAAAATATAACATATAAGTGAATTCATAAATTTAAAGGCCTGTTAGAACATTCTAAAGGGCAAAGGTTAATACGATATAAATGTTAATGTCTAGCTTTGTCCATTGAATTTTGTAGATTTCTGCTTATATATTTAAAACATGACAGAGTGGGATCACACTAAGTGACAAACTGTTACTAAATCTTGATGTTTTAATCATTATAAATGATGACCTAGTGAGATTGGCCATCCATCTTTCTCCGTGCCATACTTTAGACAGGACATGGCCCTTTCACTCACTGTGGTATACACGTGGGGTGATCCTAGATGTGTCTTGTAAAATGAAGATTTGAGGTTATCTCTATAATTTATAGCAATTCCTGTCACTCACAATTTACTCTTTTACATTTTGAGTATTTCCTTGAGCTGTGTTTTAGGTCTGTAGTACCTGATTAATTGGCTAAATTTTCAACATAGATATAGATATGACCTGTGATGAAGAACAAAATAACTTGACTAATAAAACTCAAGGTTCCGATACGGCATGGCTTATAGAATAACATGACTTTCTGTAGTCTTTTTTAGCCTTGAAATTTTTTGATACTAAAAACAAAAACATATCTGTGGTCCTTCCTATATTTCTGTAGTCTACTGGAGCAGGAGACATCAGGCAAGTTGGGTAATAACCTGTATTACCAAGAGAGCAACTATATTTGATCTTATCCCCAAGACTGTGAACCCCATTGCAGTCTGCATATTGCAAAAAGAACTCATGGCCTAAAATTTTGCCAAGAGAGAAGAAAGACAAAACCACCAAAACCATAAT
>NW_007730845.1:125937-127113 GCF_000696425.1 Galeopterus variegatus | reverse complement strand
TATATTTCTGTAGTCTACTGGAGCAGGAGACATCAGGCAAGTTGGGTAATAACCTGTATTAGCAAGAGAGCAACTATATTTGATCTTATCCCCAAGACTGTGAACCCCATTGTAGTCTGCATATTGCAAATAGAACTCATGGCCTAAAATTTTGCCAAGAGAGAAGAAAGACAAAACCACCAAAACCATAATAAGATGTTTTTGCTACAAAGGAATTAAATTTCTGGCTAGTTGTGCCAAAAGTAAATCACCTTTTACTCTGAAGGAAAAGCACATACTCACCACTGTTAAAGTACTTGATGTGTCCCCAGGTATCCAGATTGATTTGATCCATAAGAGAATATGGTTGCAGTTCTGTTTTAAGTTTGCATGTTAATCTGCTGATAAATTTGTTTATACATTTCTTTTTTAAATGAAGAACTTAGTAGAGGTCATCATTACAGGTTGTTGTTTTAATTAGTTGCAACATGAGAAACCTTAGGCTCCTGAAGTCTGTTCTTAGTGTCTAATTTGTATAAATGTCTCTATGTACTATGGGAGCTTATGTAGGGTAGCATTTGGCGGTCATGTGAAAACTCCTCCATAACTGTGCTTATAGACATTTCAGAGAAAAGTGATGTACTTGGTAATAATCAGATTTATCTAGAAAAAAGTACATAAACTGATTACTGGAGGATACTAAATAGCTCTCAGAAGGGAAGTCTAAAGAACATGTTTGGGAAGAAACTAGGAACCAGGCAAGCTCCAGGAAATTTGGAGAGAAAAATTGTTTAGTAATTCCATCAGTGCATTGCAGCTGAAATAATTAAGTTGTGCTTCTTTGTGAACTTGTGTTGCTCTTTAAATTCCAAAGTCTTGGGAGACACTGTTGATTTAGCTCAGTTTATACATCCATTCCCTGTCTAGGGAGGGCAGCACCCCAGTTGTTTCACCAAGACAGTTCAAGATTTGTGTGTTAGGGGTAGTGGTGGTGGGGGGATGTGGACAAGACAGTCATGGCCTTGCAATGAAAGTGGGGATGGGCCATGGTGTGTGATGTCATTTAGGCTCATTCACTGTGTAGGTCCATAAATGGACATAATCTAAATTTTTGTTGCTCTATGTGAAATTTAAGGCAGATATGAAACTGCAGAAAACATAGATTACCTAAAAAAAGGAGCATTATTGGGCTGGCCC
>NW_007730845.1:115103-125111 GCF_000696425.1 Galeopterus variegatus | reverse complement strand
CGGTCACGAAAAAAGACAAAAAGGAAAAAAAAAAAAAAAAAGGAGAATTATTACCTATTTAATACTATAGTTTATTGACTTATTTACCAATAGAGAACTAAGGAAGGCCAAACTTAGGAGCTGCTCTCTAGAGTTGTTAGGAAGGGTTCACTTTGAGTTGCAAATGCAGAGTGGAGAACCCTTGAACATGAGATGTTCCTGGAGACAATGTAGCCAAGCAATTAAGAAGTTCCTCAGAAGACAGGAGGACTTTTTTGATGTCCGGATAGTGAGAGCATATTTCAGAGCTTCTGGACAGATGATCCACTTTTGAATGTCTTACTATGCAGGGCCTCTGTTCTGATTCATCTTAGTGTGTTATGTTTGGCAGCAATCATGTTGAGAGTACTGTGGCAGCTTTCTGTGCATACATCCTTCAGTGGAAAGGATAGAGGTTATCCTAGAGGCCACAGACAGTACCATAATTCATCTCCAGATAGTTCAATGGAATTGGAGTTCCAGAAATGCAGAGCCGAGCCTAGAGCCAGCTACTGAGACACTGAAGTGTAACTTTAGCTTGGTCAAATTCTTGGTGGAGAATATGGCATAAGAAAAAGGCTTATGGTTGTATAACAATGATTATCTTTGGTTTCAAAACATTTACTTACAAAATGATCTTCAGGGGCATGTAATCACTGTGAAATTATAGAGTGTAACTTTCCAATCAAATGTAAATAATCATGAAAGCAAAGAAAGGAGTAAAGTCAGTTTAGTTTGGATCTGTGAGCCACGCTTATAGGAAAAGACTGGACTCTAGTAATGGCTTATCATCCACTAACTCCAAGTTGACAGTCAAATCACTAACTTCTATGTGCCCCAGTTTCTTCTGCTGCAAAATCAACATAATAATGTGCGTGGTTAGCTCAGAAGAACTTTGCAGGGAAGAACTAAGGAAGTCTTTCCTTAGTCTTTTTTTAAAAAAAGGACAAGTAATTTTAAAAAGACATAAAGGTATATAGGTTGCGCTTCTGGCGTACAAGTTAAGGTATATTGTTTTCTTTGATACTGCAATGTGATTTTTATTTTATGCTACTTTATAATTGGCTTCTTATAAACTGACTATATGTTATGTGTGGTGCCTGACATAAAATGTGCCTTGTCAAAATACTAAAAAAAAACAACCAACATTCATTTGTGAGCTTTTTTTTATTCTGTATCAGATGCTGTGATAAGCATTTTATGTACATTATCTCCTTTACTTCTAAAAACAATTGCAAAGCAATCTGCTGAGGAGGTAGTATGATCTCCAGTTTTAGAGATGGGAAAACTGGGGCTTGAAGAGTTTGGAAAAGTTGGTCGTCTATTCATAAGAGGCAGATGCAGGATTGATTCCAAAACCTTGCTCTTGGCCACTGTTATTGGATGAATTCTGTACCTCAAAGTTCATATGTTGAATTCGTACCCTCCAGTACCTTGGAATGTAACTGTATTTGGAGATAAAGTATTTAAAGAGATAATTAAATTAGAATAAAGTCATTAAGGTGGGCCTTAATCTACTGTGACTGGTGTCCTTATAAGAAGAGGAAATTTGGACAGAGGAAGGTACGGAAGGAAGACCATGTAAAGACACAGGGAGAAGCCAGCCAACTTCAAGCTAAGGAGAGAGGCCTCAGAACAAAACGATCCTGCTAACATCTAGACTTTGACTTCTAGCCTTCAGAACTGTGAGAAAATTAGTTTTTGTTGTTTAAAACAACCAGTCTGTAATATTTGTTATGGCAGCCCTAGCAATCTGATACAACCGTAATTATATCTTGTCAGCTCATCGCAGAGGAAAGATGTCCAGCCTGGAAATCCTTAGGTGACCTGAGAAAATCATTAGGTCAAAGATAAATCGTTCTAGCTCTTTTCCATCTCTGCTCAGTGTTATCTAACTACAAAACCTTCTTCTCATGTCCTTCCTGTGGTAGTTACTGTCAGCAACTATTCGCTCCCCTTATCTCTGTGGGAAGAATATGTCTCCCTGCCCCACTGAAGTTTACTTGGACATGTGACTTGGTGGATGGAAGGTGAGCAGAAATGTGTTCCCACTAGCCTTACCTTTCTTACCTTGAACTTTGGGCCTCAGAATAAGCACACGTAGTACTACATTGAGCCCATTCTGCTGCTTGAAACAGAAGTCCAGCCTGGTTCAGCCAAGTTGCAGCTGACTCCGAGACCTGTAAAATAATTTTTTATTGTTCTAAGCTACTGATATTTGAGGTGGACTCTATTTTGTGTGTGTGTATGCGCACGATTGTTCTGGCAATAACTAATGTATATATTATCATTTTATTCTGTGGTATCTGTTAACACGTTTTATCTGGGTCAG
Source organism: Galeopterus variegatus (assembly GCF_000696425.1). NCBI lineage: Eukaryota > Metazoa > Chordata > Mammalia > Dermoptera > Cynocephalidae > Galeopterus > Galeopterus variegatus. The sequence continues at coordinate 122,761 of NW_007730845.1, read as the reverse complement.
ACTGTGTAATGGAAGTCTTCATCAATTTATCTTGTTTGATTTAAGAAAAACTCTCACACCAAGCATCCTCCAAATATTTCCCATATCCTGGAGCTCAATTTCAGAGATTCATACTAGTAAGTAAAAAGGCTTCCTGTTCTTCTGGAATCTCTTTCTAAAGGGAAATTTATAGAGAAGAGCAACTTCTGAAGATCGAGGCAGTGAATATATGATTGTTATTAATTGTTAAGCAGTTTGAACAGGATAGAACCTGTCAGAGAAAAAGGCATGGAGGAGGGAGAAAAATATACAGTGAAGAGTCCAGCAAAAAAAAAAAAAGAGCAACGCCAAGCACAAACTTCATGCTCTTTTGTCTTTTGTTGAGGATCGACTATAGTCCCATTGTACCATATCCCCAAACTGGGAATAACCAAATATCCACCAACAGTAGAATAAATTAATAAATTATGATGCATTCACACAATGGGATGCTTTCTAGTACTTCTTTTGGCTTGAATTGTGTCCCCTTCTAAATTCATATGTTGAAGTCCTAACCTCCAGAACCATAGAATGTGACCTAATTTGTAAACAGGTCCCTGTAGATGTAATGAGTTAAGATGAGTCATAATGAAGTGAGATGGGCCCCTAATTAATATGACTGCTGTCTTTATAAAAAGAATACCATGTGAACAGAGAGAGATGCACACAGGGAAAACACCATGGGGACATGAAAGCAAAGAAAAGGTGTGATGATGCTTCTACAAGCCAAGAAAAGCCCCCAAATGGCTGGCAAACCAACAGAAGCTGGGAGACAATCATGGGACATATTCTCCCTCAGAGCCCTAAGAAGGAACCAATCCTCAGACTTCTAGCCTCTAGAACTGTGAGAAAAAATCAATTTCTGTTGTTTAAGCCACCCAGCTGGTGACACTTTGTTATAGCAGCCCTAGAAAACTATTGCAGGCAGTGACATGGATAGTTCTATTGACTGTTTTTGAGTGGATGAAGCTAGACACTAAGTATATATTATAAAAATTCATATATATATACATTTTATACACAAGGAAAATTAATTTATAGTGGTTTCTTTCAAGGTAGGTGGAATAGCACATGGACTAGGCTATAGGAAGACTTTCTGAGTACTGTCAAATTCTTTTTTAACTGTGTTGCATAGGTGTGTTCATTTAGAAATAGTTTATTAAGCGGCATTTTTATAATTTCTATATTTGTTTACATGCACGATGTACATCAATACAAATGTTTATTTAAAAAAATTAATGGGGAGGTGTAGGGGGGGAGAGAGATCGGAGCTAGACGATTTAGAAGCGATACTTGACATTGTAAATAAGTACCTGAGATGGGAGTGAGGGATCTTATCCAGAGCACAGTGGAATGTTTGGCTTGGAGAGGCAGAAAGACACTTCTGTGCTTTCTGGGAAGACACTAGATAGAGTCTAACAGAAGTGGAGTTCATGAAAATCCTTCAGTTTCCACTCTATTGGAGTTCTCTCCTTTATCTGAAGTAAAAATTGAGTTTAGTATTTCAAAAATATTGTTTTTGGCAAGGCTCTGCATTTTCTAAAATTCATTTAAAACTCCATCCATTTCTCTGGAAAAGCCAGGGAGCTCTTGTGTCCATATGACATGACTCCTGTTGCCTGTTGCTATGGTAACTGAATGTTTAGTAGAGAAAATATTACCAGTTAATAATAGCCTGGATGGAAATAATAGCTACTGCTAGGCCTTCAGAATTACACACCATCAATTTCCAATTTGCTGAAATAGGTGCAATTTGCTTTTTGAGTTTGAACGTTTTACTTTTTCCAGGCCTCCATAGTCCTTCCCCCACACCATGCACCACAGGCCCACACCCACGGACCCATATGCGTCTAAAGAATGTTCTGCTTGTCCAAAATGATGATAGAGAGAAGCTGTTATGTTGGAGCCCAGTCATAATTTCAACAGTAGGAATAATGAATAAATTAGAAGGTTACTATTTATTGGCTTTGGTTAATAGTGAAATCACAGAGGGAATAATCACAGAAAGAGAGTATAATTCATACTATTTCTTATACTCAGCCTATTCCAGAATCTCATTCCCAAAGAGCAAACCAACAAGCAGATGTGTTGAATTATTCTGTCAAAAATCATGCCTATGCATAACAAAAATGCCTTTCAAGGTATTCAGCTCACTCTCTCCCTAAGTCTGGAATATTTATGCATTTATTCATTTATTGATTGCTTCTTTCTATTATTCATTCATTCAGCAATATTTATTGAGCCAGTCACTAACCTAGTTTGCAGGGATATAGACCCTACCCCTTCCCTCAGAGGAGCTTGTGGTATTTCAATGAAATTGCCCCTCCTAACATCAGTCTTCCCACTGAATGCCAACAAAGTGCAGCTCAGGAGGACACAGCTCATGATTAATACTCCCTGTCCCACAATCAAGCACCTTTCATGCACATGTTGGAGACTGCACCAAGCTTGGTGACTAGACCTGTGGAAGGGAAAATCCCTCCTCCAAAGTCAATGAAACAAACAGCACCTCTGAGAGTACTAGCTTATACTTCCAGAGAAAACCTGGAGAAACACTCAGCTGCCATGACAACCAGTCCTATCACATTTTCTCTAGATCTAGGAGGGTGGGAAAATCAGTGAGTGGACCAGTCGGACTCTGTGTGAACACGGAATAAGAGGTAGAGGCCATCTCTGGAGATTGGATCTTTCCGTCTAAGCCAGTGGTTCTCAACACCTAGTACACAAGAGAATTGCGAGGGTGGGGCAGGGTGGAGGAAAAGCATTAAGAAATGAAGAAATGCAGATTTCTAGGCCACACTCCTAAACATGGCAATTCTGTGTTTCCAAGCAGAGCCCAGGAATCTGTATTTTAATAAGCCCTCCAGTCTGTTTTGATGATGGTAGTCCCTAGGTCACACACCTGCCAAAGAAGAGACAGGTTGGTGTCTTGGATAAAATGCTCTAAAGACAGACATTGAAGCTGCAGAAGCTGGGAGGCAAAGAAAGGTCAGTTAGAAGAATAATGTTCCATGAGATAGTTAATAAGCCCATGGAGTAGCACTGAATTTGGAGAAGGGAGAATGGACTCTGGAGAGATTTAGGACTTGGAATCAATAAAATTTTGAGGAAGATTAGGAGAAGGAGGTAGAAACAGTTTCAAGCATGACTATCCACATTGCTTGAGGAGAGATGCCTTAGATCAAGAATCTCATCTTTGTATCTACTTCTCTGAGCCCATGTGGACTCTCCTCCAGCCCAGGAACTATTGACAACTGCCAAATTTTTAGATAGATAAGATTATAGTGAATGAAAGAAAAACACTATACCTCCTGCATCTATGGGAGACAGTGCACAGGTAACACTGCATTGTGGACTCCTTAAACACTGTAAAACATGCAGAGATGGAGAGGTTTTTCAATTTATTTTTGTTGGTGTGTTATCCTGTGTAAGCATGGTGACAAGTTATGCCAGAAACCAATATTTGGGAAGGTAGAGGAGGATATGGTGAAAGCCAGAGGTGGAAACACTCTGACCACTAACATGCAATTGTTTAGGAGTTGCTGCAGTAGGCACACTGATTTGGCTTATTATGGAGAAGTGTGACCTAAAAATTACTTGGATTATAATTTTTCTGCTCTTTAATATTTCCTGGTGGGTGCTGCCCACCAGGAAATGGTTAGACCAAAGGCAGTGGCAGAAATTTTATACGGGTGGGTCTAGAGCCAGGGGTAAGGGTGGGAGCAGCTAGTAGCTACATAGATATTGGGGACACCTAGCAATGGTGCATTTGGCAGGTTTGGGAGACGAGATGTGATGATGGGGACTGAAGGACTGTGAAACGGAAGAACCATAGTCTAGGAGTCTTTGTATGAGAAACCCTGTGCTACTAGTGTCTCCTTCTGAAAGGAGAATGGCCAGAGAATGCCATCTTTGGGGTAACTAAGACCAAACAGAAAATCTCAGTTAGCCATTAACTTGGGAACAATGCTATTCCAACCAGTGACTTGCTGGACTCACAATTCTCCTTTTTTCAAGTGAGTCATAATCATTCTAAGCCAAGGAACTGATAATCATTAATTCCTTGAGGTTGACAGAGGAATTGAGAAACTGGCCATAAGGCTGAGCCTGCCTGGGGATGAAATCACAACCCCAAAAGATCCTTCTCAATAGTTTATTTCTGTTTTCTCCCATTACATGCTGTTATGTTGATTTACTTTAGATGTTCTGCACCTAAAATTAAGAATTGAAACTAAGTTTTATTGTTTTCCTTACCTTTCCTAATCAACTGCAAACAAAGGAATTCCAAGAGAAAAGCAAAGCACCCTAGCTTATTACTAACTCACCTTCTTGCTTAAAGGAAAATTGCATTCACATTAGAGATATGACTCAGGTAATTTTTCTGTTCCTGTGATACTTGACTGAAGTTATTGTGTGAGCTCTCCCTAGGAGATAGTAACTCCTGCCCTGTGATAAAGTCACAGCTTTGTAGCTGACCAGTCCACCAACTGCAGACTCCATGACACTAAAGCATCCAGTCCCTCATGGGACGCTGACACCTGACTCAGCCCCTCTGCTGATTCCATGATCAGCCTACCCCTCTGCCTCCAGGACAAAACCCTTACCTCACCTTCCCGCCTCTTGCCCTTTATAAAACCCAGATCAGGCATGAGAAGGCGGGATGATTTTAGCCTGGTCATCCCCCAGATGCCGGTTATCTGAATAAAGCTTCCAATCTTTGCACCAACTTTTGGATTTTCAGGTCATTTGTTTAATACAAGAGAGCAGCTGAGCCTCACCCCCTATCACTCAGTCTGTGAGGGGATAAGACAGGAGTCAGCGAATAAGTCCCTCCTCTGCCAGGGCTACTAATGGCATTTTGGCATCACTTGGGCTTGCCAGCAAGTGTGTAGGATCGTGGGGTGGAGAATACATGACATTTATTTAAGAATATACATCATTTTTACTGTTTGCTTTATAAGCTGCTTGTTGGACAAATAGTTTATGTGGTAGCTGGGGTGAAAGTCAAGGAAACAGGTACCAGGAAGTATCTCGCTTGTTTTAAGAGGTGGAAAAAAAGAGTGGTTAGTTTTAAAATAGATGCCCTGGCTGTTTCATGTTTATAATGAACATACATCCCTATTTTGGTATTATGCTCCTTAGAACAAGAGTCCGCAAACTATGACCTGCGGCCAAAATCTCTCCCAGCCCATTCTGTCACTTATTGTCTGTGGCTGCTTTCCTCTTAAGACAGCAGTTTTGTAATTAACAAGAGACTGGTCTGCAAATCACAAATGATTTACTATCTAGGCTTTTACTTTTTACTCTAGAAAAAGTTCACCAATGCCTACTTTAGAAGAATCCTCTGAAAGCTGGAATCGCTAGGAGTTATTTTCCTGGTGATTGATATTAATGAATAAAATGATGAATTTTGATAACTAAGGAGACTAATGTTTGTAAAATACTAGCCTCATAATCTCCACAAAAGGAGTTTGAGATAGGTGCTCTGAGTCCTATATGAGCAACAGGAAGAAGAGAAGTGAAGCGATTTGCTTGGCTCTGACCTTGTGGAACCAGAACCAGTACCCCAGTGTCCTGAGTCTAAAGTCATGTGATTTCCACTATTCTGGCTCCACTCTAGAGCTGAGGGTATCTATTTATGGAGCAAGCTCATCTAGTGGAATTTCCAAAGTGCTGAGAGGGCCCCAGACATCTCAGCCAAAATCTCAGCATTAGCAATTCATTCCTATGGATCAACAAGTTCCTCTTTCAAGATATAAAATGCCTCTGGGAGGTGAGCATGCTAAGTCTGGCTCTAAGTCACTGGCATTTTCAGATGAAGTCTCTCAAGCAATGTCTTTCTCCTAACAAGGAGATGTGCTGCCCCATGGTGAAGGGAGCTGCAAAAGGAAGGGCAAAGCAGTGGTTACAGGGGCAATATTTCTGAGCTTGGTCAGAATGCAGGGGGTAGATCTGGAGTGGGCATCAGGCAGTGAGGGGAAACGAAAAGGGCAAATATCGGGAAGATGCAAAGCTTACACATGTCCTTATTCACAATTCTCTTATTCTAATTGGTGCTACCATGAGAGAATGGCACTTAGACAAATAGATTGTGGGTCTGATTTATTTTAGTAATTCTTGCATTCTTATCTTTCCTGCTGCCCTGTGACCAACCTTGTGTTTCGTCTCACAGTTGCCTGGATATTTGCAGCCTGGGTGCTGACAACTTCCCAAAGATAAGAAATTTGGTTTTGTGAGAACTGTAGAACTCTGGGAGGTTTCTTTTTACCAGAATGTCACTGGAGCAAATTTGTGGACTCTAAATACTCTCTGGCGAATTGTAAATTTTGGATGTAGCACTAGCAAAGAGAAGATGGAACAGCAGCCAATGTCAGGACCACACGGTTTCCAGTTAGAATGTAGTCTATGTGATGATTATGATACACTGTGTTCTTTGCTCAAGGATGTTTGTTCTTGTGAGAGAGAAAGAACTTTGTACATTTCTTTTGTGCCAACTAATGAATAATCAAGGGGGGAAACTGAGATGGAAAAGCAGTTCTGGATTTGAGTGTTGTTAGAAGAAACTGGAATTGCGATCCCTTATGTTGGTGGCACCATCTTAACAAAATGCAAATGTGTTTTTGTACCTCACTTTTCAGTGAATGACAGAAAATGGTGTTCAAATCTGATATGTATGCGATATAGAAATTTTCTCTTTTTTTAAAAAAGAACTTCCTATAAATAATAGAATTGAAATACATACTCCAAAAATATGGAATGAAGTTGGTGACAAGTTGAATTTATTTAATTTAGAACATTTCTAATGAAATACAGAGAAAGTTTCAGCTTTCACAAATGAAACCCAATAACCATTAGATTTCTATAATGGTGCCATCTGTCCATGTTGTTTGGAGAACTTTATTAATGTGTGGGAATCTTCCTTCTTATGGTAGAGAGTGAACTAAACTGAGACTGGCATTCTTTGGGTTCCATCTTTGTTCTTACGCATAACTGCACAGGTTTAGGTAGATCATTGTGTTTTTCTTGCTCAATTTTCTTGTGAGCACGATGAAGAGATTGAATTAGATATAAGTTTTATTTTACCTCTCGGGATGTAATTATCTGCTTCATTTTGGCCATGGACTCTGGCCAACATTACTTTCCTTTTTGATCCTCTGAGATGCCATTTTCTCTTGACCTGACTCTAAATTATTTTTACTTCAAATTCCTCATACTTCAGTCTCCCCCACCCCCCTCATTTTCCTCTCTGTGTTAGAATCTTGGCTTCATAAAATTTGAAGGTGCATAGGTTAGAGTCTCACCTCTTATCCTAAACATCTCTGACATGTGTCATCTGATTCTTCTTGTTCACCTCCATGGACTGAAAGACTGTTACTTCCAAAGCTCAATACATTTATTCTGGCTTGATTTTTTTTTTTTTCCTTTTTGTCTTTTTTTTGTGACTGGCAACGGATCGCAACCCTCAGTGTCGCGCCCGTACCGGACCGGGACCGTCTACGGGATCGCAAACCTCGGTGTTTGCCCCCGCACCTCGCCCAGCCAGTGAGCGGCTGGTCTGTATGTGGGATCCGAACCCTCGTCCGGAGCGCCGCTGCGCTTCCCAAGCGGCTCACTGTAGCAGTGTGCCACTGGGCCGGCCC
>NW_007730845.1:55101-114247 GCF_000696425.1 Galeopterus variegatus | reverse complement strand
AAGCCAAACCCTCCTCCGAAGTGCCTCGGCCCTTCCCAAGCGGCGCAATGTAGCAGTGCGCCACCGGGCTGGCCCCTATTCTGGCTTGATTTTTTTTTTTTTTCCTTTTTTTCTTTTTTTTGTGACTGGCAACGGATCGCAACCCTCAGTGTTGCGCCCGTACCGGACCGGGACCGTCTACGGGATCGCAAACCTCGGTGTTTGCCCCCGCACCTCGCCCAGCCAGTGAGCGGCTGGTCTGTATGTGGGATCCGAACCCTCGTCCGGAGTGCCGCTGCGCTTCCCAAGCGGCGCACTGTAGCAGTGCGCCACCGGGCTGGCCCCTATTCTGGCTTGATTTTAATTGTGTCAATGTATTAGTCTGTTTCTGTTGCTTATTCACAGAAATATCTGAAACTGGGTAATTTATAAAGAAAAAACATTTATTGCTTACAGTCTTGGAGGCTGAGAAGTCCAAAGTTCAGACAATATGTCTGGTGAAAGCCTTATAGGTGGTACATAACAATGACTCTACACAGCCGTACAGGGTCTCACATGGTGGATAGTGGAGTAGAGAGAGAGCAACTTCCTCATTGTCTCTTCTTTTAAAGCCATCAGGACCACACCCATGACCACTATTAAACCATCAAATAGATTAATCATTCACTATGGCATGGTCCTACAATCTAATCAACTCTTCAAGGCCTCATCTTTTAATTACCATATTGGATTTCCCACCCTCAGCAGTTACAGCAGGATTAAGCTTCAATGAGTTTGGGGGGACATTCAGTCCACAGCAGTCAAATATGACTTGTATGACTCTTTGACACATTAGAGTTAATTAAGGTTGTAGCTATTCTATTATTTCTAAACCCATTTATTTGGGTAATGTAATAGGCTTATTGCTCCTGCAAGAGTGTGTCACACAACCATTCCAACCAAAGCTTATGAATCATTATGATTTCATCAAGTTTGAAGGAAAGGAATGACTGGTGGTATGAAGCAATGCCAGAAAAATCATAAAACACGTAGCTCTGTTTTTAACATTTGTGAAAATGTTACATGTACAATGTTGCTTTAGAGGGGGAAAGGGAGAGAGAGAGAATTGGCTTTTACATAATGGTGCATGTGTGTTATAATGAAGGGAAAGGTGATGTTTCAGGCTGCTCTGAAGATACGAGGCAAGTCCATCATATGATTTTGTCTGAAGTAATTTTCCCTGCCTCATTCCAATGATCTGGAGAGCATGGAATTAGTTGGTGTTAGGTCATAAGTCCACAATTATGTGGGAACATTTAGCCAAGGGAAGGTTGGCAGTTTGGAAGCTTGTTTTATGACACATTCTGGGTTTAACTCTGCCTTTCTGAGAAAGTTTCTTCAATGCTGTGAATGATTCTGGGTTTCCCTGGGAAATAAAAGCTCAGCAGTGGAGTATACGCATGAGCAGTGGTCAAATTGATAATAAAACCTTCAGGAAAAATCAAAAACATAAACACAAACAAACCAGTAGCCATTCTGAGCTGCCTTTGGCCCCACGAGTTATTAGCAATGGAATACTCTCATGTTTAAACAGATACTTTACGAGGCTGTCTGCATGGAGCTGGCATGAAGCTAACGTTTGTACACCATTAACAGCTGCAATCCTTCTACTTAAAATGCATCATTTGTTCAACCTTCTGTACTATTTGGATCAGACTATTTCAAATAACAACATAAATAAGTTTAATTTTAATGACCCAATGTCTGAAGACTTATCTTCTTTTCTTCAAAACATACGTGCATGTGCTTTAAAAATGTATATCAATAAAAGGAAACAAATGATTAGTGCAGACAATTAAGAAAATTAGAATTCAAAGGAAGGGGAGGTCATGAAAGCCTGCAGTTTTTGAATTGGGCTTTGACAAATGACAAATAGACAGGAAGAAACAGGACAAGGGTATCTATGACCTTCTGATTTATTTCAAATTTAGCTGACTCGGGAGCATGATCCAATTCTTCCTATTCTACATTTGTCCCACAAATGTTTCCTGCGTTAAAAAAGAATGGGAAGCATCTTGGCTGTGTATGTGTGGAGGAGGTGGTAGAAGATAGCATTTCCAGAGGGTTTTTCTTTTTTGCCTTTTAGTTTTTTGAAGTCTGTGTTATAGTTATTAAGTGTTGACATGCCAATCCCATTTAGTCTCAAAGTGGGACTATTTATTATAATAATTAAACAGATTTTTTTGGCCACCCCACCTTGCTTTTACAAAAACAAAAATCCCAAATAAACCCACGTGCAATATTTATAGACAACTGCTTTTAGCAATCACTCTAATCTATAAAGCAGGTACTTTTTTTTCATCAAAAAATTTCTTTTGGAGTATATTTAAACAATTTTCATCTCAAGTAAATATTTTAATTGCTACAAAGTTGAAAAGTGAGGAATTAAAAATGGATTGATGATTTGATTTTGTTAGAGTTTAATTAAGGCTTGCATATGACTCATTGGATTACTCTATTGTTTGAGAAATTTAAAATTAAGAATTCGAAGACAAATTGGAGATTTGGACTTTTTCCAGGCAAAGATTCAGATTTCCTTTTGTTGGCAAGTGATCCCCAAAAATGGGAAAAGAAAAGGATAAAGAATCTATAGCCCTCAATTTGAACCTGTATGGACCATGCTAATTTATTATGCTGATTAGCATTTTATCATTTGGGAGGGATGTGAACTTGCTTAGAAGAAAGCAGATGTTTAAGTTTACTGATTTCAGCCCTTCCTCTACTTCTTTGCAGTCTCTGGCATTTCATCCTGTTTTCTCCTTTTCAGAGCTCTCTCTAAGATGAGGTTCAGATGAAGAAGTTTCTTTCTTCTCTGTACCTTTTGCCATCTGGAACAGCCTATTTGTGTTTTCACTCCTCGTTCCAAATCTCAGCTGGAACCAATTGTTTCTCCCTTATTTCATGTTTTTCACCTTCCTGTGTGTTATCAGCAAGTGCCCACAGCTCTGCAAGTGATTGGGTACAACTTGAGTCAGAGCTGTGAGAGACAATCCAGCTTGAGCCCTGACCTCGGGCACCTGGGGGAAAAGCTACTCACAGTTTAGGGCTTCTCCTTTGTAAGCACTCAACTCAATGCTTTTGGGAAAAAGATAAGTAAAATGACAAAATCCACTTAATAGGAATTAATGAACAGGCTTGTAACAGCATGTGATGACCAAGAGTTCTGTTCTGCCCCCAGCTCTCCCCTGAGTCTCCCGGTTGTTCAGTCACCAGAAGAGGATGCAGGAGCCTCCTTCTTTCCCCGGGCCTGCCCACAACACTTCTGCTTCTGTCCTTTGTTCACATATTTGCCTATTAGATTTCCTCTGGTTTTAAACCCACTTTAGGTTTTCTTTTCCAAGGTCATCCTGAGTCTCCTCCTGATGCCACTTTCTTGGTCATTCCAGGTATCTGCATATTTTTTCAGCCTAATCTTAGTCTTAGCCAGTGAAGACATTCACTTTTGGCCTATGGGCACACATTTCCCCTCTTCCTGTGCCTTCTGGAGCCTCCAGCCCTCCTGAAGTAGCACTTCAAAAGGGCCCTCGGGAGGTATTTTGATCTCTTATTTGAGCTACAAATCAAGGTTACTGCCTATTCCATTAGCAATCCCTCTTCTCTGTGCTAGCACTCCTCAAATTTGAATGTGTGTGTGGAATCACCTGGAAAAGTTGATAAAAAGCAGATCTGAGTCACTAGGTCTGGCCTGTGCCCCACGGTGTTCCCAGGTGGTGCAGATTCTGTTGGTCCCAGAACCACACTGTAAGTAGCAAGGCTTTATAGTTCCTTATTTTCATTACTTGGAGGCTTTAGGACTGCCGTCAGAAAGTACCACAACTTGGGTGACTTAAAATAGACATTTATTGTCACAGATCTGGAGGATAGAAGTCTAAAGTCAAGGTTTCTATAGAATGATGCTCCCTCTGAATTCTGTAGTGAAATCTTTTCTTGCCTCTTCCTAGGTTTTGGTGTTCTGCCAGCAATTTTTGGTATTCCTTGGCTTGTAGATACTTCACTCCAGTTACATGGTCATCTTCTCTCTGTGTCTTAACATCGTCTTCCCTTTGTTCTTGCTAGTCTCTGTGTCCAAACTTGCTCTTTTTACAAAAACACCAGTCATATTGGGTTAGAGCCCACCTTAATTTGATTATCTCTGTAAAGACCCTAAAACGAGTTCACATTCTGGTACTGGGGGTTAGGACTTCTTTTCTGGGGGCCACCATTCAACTCATAACAGAGGCTTACTTCCTTTTCTTTTTAGAAAGAGTGAGACTTCTTTTTTATTCTTTCTGTTTTTTCTTTTCTTAGATAGAGTTCATTATTTTGATCAACAACTGAAACATGGAGAAAATAAGAATCTTCATAATGGGCAAGGAAATGGACAGACATCTGAAATCACCAAGAAAGAGGCAGTAAAATAGGATTTTTTAAAAAAGCCTTGTTCTTTTCAGCATATAGAAGTAGAAAAATCACTGACTTTTGAGTTGGACAGTTCTAAAATTTGAATCTTTTTTTTTTTTTTTTTTGTCTTTTGTCTTTTTCCGTGTCCGGCAACGTATCGCAACCCTCAGTGTTGCCCCCGTACCGGGGGATTGCAACCCTCGGTGTTGCTCCCGCACCTCGCTCAGCCAGTGAGCGGGAACCGGTCTGTATGTGGGATCCGAACCCTCGGGCGGGAGCGCCGCCGCGCTTCCCAAGCGGCGCACTTACCCAGTGCGCCACTGGGCCGGCCCTAAAATTTGAATCTTGACTTGTCGCTTATTAGTTCTGAAATTTTGAGGGCAAACTAATTGCCTCTGCTCAACTTCTGTTTTCTCAGAAGAGAAGCAAATATAATGACACCTGGTATATAAAGGATGGTTGAGAAGATTAACAAGGCTTCCGAACCAACTGCATGTAGTAGACCTTGAGTAGATATGATCATTATCTCATGTGTAAGTCTGCATCCTCGATATCCAAGCAGAGCCATCAGCGGTGCTTAGACAAGTCACCTGGTATGCCCTCCAGGGCTGTGAGTCAGTCTACAGGCAGCAAGTCTCTGCCTCTCTCTTCTCCCTAAATCACAATGATGGGTCAGAAGAGCAAAAAGATCAAAGAGACTGCATTTCATTGTTTTTCTGTGTGGTTTTTCATCCTACATCAAAAAGAAAAATACTGTTTTCTTGTATGTGTCTGTATTTTAGTGGATATATCATCATCCTTGTTGCATTCACATTTTTTAAAAATAAAATATTGTCCCCTAAGTGGATGCCATACAGAGATATTTTCAGCTTTTGGTTGTTTGTATATAAAGATGTATGTTTAAAATATGAGGGCTTCCAAAATGAATCCCGCAGGCCTTGCTATAATAGGGGTCATGCACTTTGGTGTTTGTATAAAAGATGACATTATTTGTCACTAGTTCAGGATCTTGACAGTCTGCTTGGTCATTTATGTTAAAGATGAGTTTGGAGTTTGAATGATAAGTAGAGTTTGAGTAAAAACTGGGAATGGTAAAGGAGGATATACTACAGTTGCACATCAGTTTCTAGATCTGTGTGAATCTTATACTGCAAAAGCTCTTGACAGTCTGCTTGGTCATTTATGTTAAAGATGAGTTTGGAGTTTGAATGATAAGTAGACTTTGAGTAAAAACCGGGAATGGTAAAGGAGGATATACTACAGTTGCACATCAGTTTCTAGATCTGTGTGAATCTTATACTGCAAAAGTAAGAAGACATTTAATGCTGAGGCTAGGCTGGGGTTCCAAGTTGAATCTGGAACAAGTACTACTTGCCTCTCACATTGCCAACCACACTGGAAGCTTACACCCAAACAGTAGCACATGCGATAGTGGAAAACTATCCTTGTGTTTCTGTTAACATTAAGGCAGGCATCATTCCTGATCTGCTTTATTACTATAGGTTGATATATGTTACGATGAACTAAGAGAACAATGTGTATGTATGTGATTGAGTGTGCAAATAATATGCATACACACAGTGTGCAAACTCGTGCAAATCCATATTATTTTTGTAATTACCGAAGAAAACTTGTTTTTAAGGAAGAAAGGCAAAACTTTTTTTAAAGATTATTTTCTTTCCCCCAAAAATGATTAGTAAAGGATGGAGGAGTCTGAAAGGCCATTAGAGGAAAAGGGCAATCCTCAATGAGAGTTTACTTGAAGTCCAGTGAAATTCAGTTGTTTCGTAAGTGAAGCAGGCCGAAAAGGTATAGCAGGGCATTCTGAGTGTGTGCATCTGGTTTGATTCAAATGGTTTCACATTCATGGAGTTTCAAATGAAAAAGCTCACAGCAAAACGAAATGTTATTTAAACCATAGGAACTGGAGCCAGTGAAAAAATGCATTCTTCTAACCACAGTGTGTGAAGTTATGCTTGGTAAGTCATTTTTCAGGGAAGGTATGAAAAATTAAATGAGATACACCTGCATGCTTGGGTTAGTTCTTGGGGTTAACTTAGGTCAACCTTTCTCATCCAGTATCCCAGTGTATAATTTTCTCAAATCTCTCTCATCTCCTACAATGTGTGATGTGTCACCACAGGTGCTACAATGATGGCATATGTGTTGGCTTATGCCCTTGAGGAGTTTACACTCTAGTGGTGAAGACAAAAACACATGGTCTTTATGAGGTGGACTAATTTATTGAGTACTATTGAAGCTGGTAAAAGAGGGGAAAGAATTGGTTGATCACCTCCTTAGGATGGAAAGCTAAAAACATAACCATCTTTACAGTGACAAATAAGTATTACCACAGCTGTGAAATGCCTACGTTGCTATTTTGCAGGGTTTTAGGAGGAATTTGTCCACACTCAATCACAAAAGCTACCTGGATCAGAAACCACCAAATATGCACTATCTACCTGTATTAGTCAGGGTTCTCCCGGGAAGTAGAACCAACAGGAAATGTGTGTGTGTGTGCATGCGTGTATATATTTATTATATATATATTAAAGACAGATTTATTGTAAGGATTGGTTCATGTGATTGTGAGGGCTTGATAAGTGTTAAAACTGCAGGGTAGGCTGGAGACCCAGGGGAGAGTTGCAGTCTGAGACCAAAGGCCATCTGCTGACAGAATTCCCTGCTCAGGAGAGGTCAGTTACTTATTCTATAAAGCCCTTCAACAGATGACCCACACGCATTATGGAGGATTATCTTCTTTACTCAAATTCCAATGATTTAAATCTTAATCTCAGACAAAAGACACCTTCAGGGTAACATCCAGAATAATCTTTGACTAAACATCTGGGCACAGTGGCCCAGCCAAGTTGTCACATAAAATTAACTGTCACGTAGCCATTGATGGTCTGGAGTGCATGTGGGGATATGTTGACTCAGAGAATATCAAACTTCATTCAATGCCTAGAGACAGTCCTGCCTAGTTTCAGAGGGAGAAGATTAAAGGTTAGGACTTACATTTGCTTGAAGATGGAACCCACAAAGGCAAAGCAGAGAAAGGAACATACAAGTAAAGTATTGGCAAGGTGTCTCAGGAAACGAGAAAACAATCAGAGTACAGCTGCTCTGATCCTACCCAACTCTCAGTTTGGTTGGCATTTCATGCTCTGCTTGCTTCAGGGAGCCAAGACTGAGGATGGGTTGAGCTGGAGGCTGGGTTCTCAACCTGGTGACTGACACCTATTGCGGGGATCACCGGGCTAAGCCAATGCCTTTTACTCTAGTGAGCAGGGCATGCCTTTCAATTTTTTTTGATATAAGAAATTGGAGGGAGGGTCTTATGTCCATGATGAAGAGATGGAGATGGATCAGGTAGAAAACCAGTCCATCACCTGTTAGTGCTGACTCGGTATTTGGCTACTTTTAAGCCCCAAAGATTTATTTACTCTCACCCTCCACCTCTGCCTCCCATCCTCTAATTTATGTAATTATTCAATAATATCCAATTCAGGATATAGACCTGGGTCCATTTTGCTCTGGATGGGGAGTAAATTTTCTCTGTGAGATGACAATAGTTGTTTAGGGGGATAATAGATCAGACTGAAAAGCTAATGTACTTATTTGGCTTGTTTTTCCTTTTTCCCCCTTTCAGTTAGATAGGAAGGCCTTTTTTGGGCAAAGGGGAGGTGTCTATAATTGGGACAAAAGCAGGAGTTGACTTCAAGACGTTTTTCTTTCTGTCTTTTGTAAAATCCAAAGTCCACCTAAGATGGTAGTAGATACATTATATCTTGTTGCTACAGACTTCAAAGAATGAGTAGAAATGTTTCTGCATATCGAGTTTTCAGACATGGTTCATTGGTAGAAGTTAGGCAAACATTTTGCCCTACAGAATAGAGATTTTCTTTGTGCTGATATTTGTTTTGACTTGTAGTTGTTTTGTTATTAAGCAATTTTGCAACAGAATGATCAAAAAACAATCAAAGTCCATCTAAGAGATTAGGATAGGTATCTCAAGAGAAGGAGAATGGGGAGTGGTAGAGAAGTGGGGAAACCCTTGAGAATCAGGTGGGACTGCAGGAAAGGGAGAATGGCCAAGAACTGAAAGGAACTAGGCCCTTGTTTCTGTCTCTGGAGAACCCTGGCTAAACAAGTGGTAAGATGCTCAAGTGAAATAAGAGTTTAATGGTCACCACTGTATCAGAGACTTTGAACCACACAACTAAAAGCAACAATAATGCACAATTTTACTTTAAAACTCTGATGATAGCAAGTTGATTGATTCCTGTTCCTCCATGTTCTCAGAACCTTGGTAGACTCCTTTGTCTTCTAATCTTCAATCAAACAGTTTCTCATAGAATGTTAGGTAGAAAACTTTTCCTCTTTACATATTTAATATATTTTCTGGTGGTATTAAGAAGACAGCTCCCCACACCAACCCTCTCCCCCAGAGAAAAACAATAAAGAAAAAAAAAAAGACTTTAACATAAAAATTAAAGATTGTTGTTTAGGTTTTTTTTAAACCACAAAAGTTCTACTTTTATTTATTTGTTTCACCAGACTTTAACGACTTTAACACTTTCTATTCCAAACAGTTTGGTAAAGTTCAATATTCATGTAGCTATTTGAGCAAAAATTTACAAGGCTTTCTAATCTTATGTAACATTTGTGCAGCATGACCATCGTTGACGTTGATAATTATGATAAACTTCTGGTGGAATAAACATTCTTAGCGAGGGAGGATAAATTATTTATCCAAATCATAACATATTGGCCAGAAACATGGGAGAAATTGTGGGTTTTTTGATGTTCAGTCCAGTACTCTGTCCCTCAGACCAGTCTTGATTCTTGCTGCCACCTCTCATTTTATGCCAGCATCCCTCATGTTTGTCATACAGGATATACAGAAAAAGGTTGGAAAAATCACCTACAGCTAATTTGTTTCATGGAAAATATAAGTAAGAAAACACAATCCCTCACATTGTTAGCAATTTTGCTTGTATCTATTTGTGGTTCATCCCACTCCTTAAGAAAAGATGCTTTGTGCTCTAATACTATGATAAAAGTGTTTTAATTATAGTAATTGTTTACTTGAATTAAAATTACTTACTCCTAATGCAGTTTCCAAAACTGTAATGCACATGTGAATCCCCTGGGCATCATGTTCAAATGCAAGTTCTAGTTCTGCAAGTGGGTCCTGAGATTCTGCCTTTTTAATAAGTTCTCAGATAATACTGATCCTCCCCATCCTGGTACCACACTTTGACCAGCAACATTCTAGAAAGGGTTCCTGACATCTAAGACAAATAGAATTCTGAAGGGGGAAACAGGAAAAATACTCCAAATAATTAGAAGAAGTTGAAGAATGATTAGAAGAATAGAAAGCATTACCAAATCATGGAAACAGGTTTTAAGTCAGTAGCAAAAATTCTGTTAAAATCTTTCAAAGGATGTTTATTCCAGTTCCACCCAAAGGTGGATGGATATCAAACTTCTTAAATTTGGTGAGCTCAGTTTCCCCCAGTTCCTAGGCAAATTTTCATCAATCTGAGATGAATTAGGAATCCTGTCTCCACGTGTGAATGGAGACTCATGTGAGACTTGCTTCCCTAAATGAACTATGTGCTGTGTCTAGGGAGAACCCACACATCCCGAGTTACAGATTTTCCTTTCACCCACCCCTCCTCTGTGACTCATGCTCTAGGTATCATCTGTGCGAATGGGCCTCCGCTTGGGAACTTTAGTGTTTTCCTGACTCTTCTTTCAGGCTGTGGCTCTGCTCTGATTCACAGTCCATTTTTCTGGGACCCTTTAAATCTTGCAATCCATTAGGACTGTGCAAACATCCCTATTTATTGTCCATAGACCACGTGTACCACTCAGGAAAAAGCCCACCCACTCCAAATGAAATTATTGCCTCTACCCATGAAATCCAGGGAATCCATTAATTCCCACTGTATCAGTCAGGAAAAATGGTAACTATCCTGAATATTAAAACCAAGAAAATTTAATTCATAGGAATTGATTACACAGATGCTGGAAGAGCTGAGAAACTAAATTGGATGGGAAGCTATGCCTCATCCCATCTTGATAAGATATGGACTATCACTGGGCTGGAGGAGGTAGTTTTACCAGACTTCTGGGATGAGGTGGCCCAGTAAAAACTGAAACCACAGATGTCCAGTCCAGATAATGTGGAGATTGGTGAAGATGTAGCTCCTGCCGGTTACTCTGCCAGGAAGGTCACTGGTCTCCTCCCTTCCCTTCACCATCACATCTCCAGAAGGCACCTCCATTGGCTGAACTCAACAGGAAGTGATGAAGCCAGGCACCTGGAGACTGGAATATGCAGACTGCAGGATGGACCCCACTTACTGAGTTACAGAGCAGAGATGGTTTGGAGGGGGAGGAGTGGTACAAGAGAGCAAGGCATGAACCTGAAGTCAAACAGGTCTGTAACTTTACCCACCCCCCAGATCATGCTGTCCTGCAGATTAACACCAGTGAGATCAAACTCAAGTCTAGTCTTCCACCTAAGACAGTATGACTGTTAGACTGTCAGGTACTGCTCTGAGACCGGCCTCATAGCTGAGGAAATCTCTCTCAGCCTCAGCCCCACTGTTCTGTCCCCGTCCCTCGCAGCTCAACATAGTACAAGACTGCCTTAAGCCAAGGCAGTGTGAGTCAGGACAAATGATGAAGAAGTTTCCAGAGTGTTTATTTCCCCCACTGTTAATGGACTACAAAACTGTCTGAAATCTCCCCTTTTAGGTCTGAAAATCTCAGGTTGTCATAAGAGAATGTATGGGAAGGCTGAGGCTGTTCTGTGATTCTCTAATGTGTTTTTCATTCTGCTCCTATTTTTCTTCTTTTTAAAAAGTACTAGAAACTTAAGAGTCTTGCGTATTTGGTATTGGTTGCTGGGCTCAAAAAATATAAGGCCTAATTTTGGAGGTGTGCATTAAAATATGACTAGATCTGTATTTCAGAGAATGTGATCAAAATATTTTCCAGTAATAATGCTACTATGTTACTTAAGTTGAAAATAAAAAGAAAAATATACATTCTGATTATACTTAAAATATAAGGCCTAATTTTGGAGGTGTGCATTAAAATATGACTAGATCTGTATTTCAGAGAAATGTGATCAAAATATTTTCCAGTAATAATGCTACTATGTTACTTAAGTTGAAAATAAAAAGAAAAATATACATTCTGATTATACTTGAGTAAAGATATTTCTCCTTTGTCATTGATGAGTTATAGTTTTCATTTGATAAATGCACAAAAATTATTGCCTGTTTTGCTTGAAGTTGCATACTTCTTATTTTATGTGGGTAAAGACAATCATGCAGAAAATTTAGTTCCCAAACTCAATTCCTCGAATAAAAATGCATTGAAGTTAGGCATTATTTGTTTTAGCTATCTGAATGAATAAATGTAGTTTAAAGGTCTTGCATTTGCTTTGTTCATGAATAAATGTATTTAGTCTCATTAAAAAAATTAAACAACTGTTATGTGGTATATATTCAGCAGAAATCCTTGATGTGGAATCTTTTGTATGCACAAATTCAACCTGAAAAATCGGCATGGACTAAAATTTTTACTCTAACAAAGTTCAAACGATTTATTTGTTTTTGTAGCATTACTGATGAACACCAATGTATATTTACTCTTTGCTGTTGTTGAATTTCTGTTTTGTCTTTGATACATATTCTGAAAAATTTGAGACGTGGTTATAGCAGAAATGTTAAGATTGCTTCAAAAATAATTGCATGACATGTATTGAGTCAGAGAATTAAACACATCATTTTCTAGTTTTTTTTGCATTTTATTTATGATTTTTTTTGATATAATGAAGTTTCTACATGAATGCGGAAGATTGAGAGTTTTATGCAACAGATAGGGAGCTCAAAATATGAATTATTTGGGGTGTATTTACAAGATTTCTGGTGAGTAGCTTTTAACTCTTGAAGAGACTATTGGGCCAACCAAGATATATTACCTACAAAACATGTAGATTTGATTCTAATTTTTGAGAAAAAAATTGAAAGAGAGAAATTTATTTATCTATTTATTTTTGATATATATATATATATAGTGTATTAGTCCTTTCTGTTGATTATAACAAAATACACAGAACTAGGTAATTTATAAAGAAAACAAAATTTATTGCTTAAACAGCTTCAGAGGCTGGGAAGTCCACAGTTCAGGGAATGCATCTGGTGAGGGTCTTCTTAGTGGTAGCCATAGTGACCCAATGGTCTCACATTGCAGAAAATGGAGGAGCAGAGAGAGACACTAACCTCCTCATTCACTCTCCTTTTAAAGCCCTCCAAACCATGCCCATGACCACCATTATTAATCCATTCACTATGGCATGGTCCTACAATCTAAGCACCTCTTCAAGGCCCCACCTTTTAATTACCATAATAGGATTTCTCACCCTCAACAGTAACAGTGGGGATTAAGTTTTGGGGGAGACATTCAACCCAACATAGTAAGGTATAAAACATGATGTTTTGATACACATGTACGTAGTGAGATGATTGCTACAGACTGATAGGATGAGGCCCATCCATGTATGGAAGATAATTTGCTTTACTCAAAGTCTACTGATTTAAATGTCAATCTTATCTAAAAAATACCTTCTTAGCAACATCTGGACAGATGTTTCACCAAATATGTGGGTACTGTGGCCTAGCCAAGTTGTAACATAAAATTAAGTACAATGGAAGGTTTTTAGTATTTTTCCAACCAAGAGCTGATTTCATTTTGTTATGTGCTGAGGGCAAATGACTAAAGAACTACTGCAAGAGCAGACATATTTTTCTGTAAAGGGGCTGCTAGTAAAAAACATGAAAAATGTTTTAGCCTTTGCTAGCCACATAAAATCTCTATCTTGTAGTAGTTGTTGTTTTTTTAAACAGCTATTTAAAAATGTAAAAATTATTCCTAGATTGCAGGCCTTACATCTGGGTTTGTAAATTTGTAGGCCACCAGCTAAATTTGGCTCACAGGCCACAGTTTACTGATTCTATGTCTAGTGAATGGGATTATACAAAATTTTATTACACTAAGCAAATCACTATAAGATGACTTTATCTAGAAATGGAAAACAAAAAGTTTCCAATGCCATGGTCTTAGATTCTGAAGTGTTAAATGTGCTCATGGCTAAGAGCAGATATAAGACTAGGTAGTTGGTCCCTAAAGTCACACACCCTTCTGTATGGCAAAATGCTCCCCAGAAGATGGCACACAGAGAATATGAGCAGACAATAACCAGAAGGTACACATAGTCTCATGGATATGCTCTAGGTCCAAGAGGAGAGTTTGCTCAAGCATCTTCTCTGATATGCTGACTCATGCAAACTCACGATTCGGGGATACATAGAAGAGAGCTGCTCTTGAGAACTTCATCACCGCATTGCAGCAACATGCATGATGATAAAAACAGGAGATATCTCCCCCTACCAATAGAAAACCTGCTCTGTAGAAATGGAAAGATGAAAGTCAATTTTTTTGTGTGAATAAAATCCTTTACTAAAAATGATGATAAAAACAGGAGATATCTCCCCCTACCAATAGAAAACCTGCTCTGTAGAAATGGAAATATGAAAGTCAATTTTTTTGTGTGAATAAAATCCTTTACTAAAAATATATATATATAGAAAAGCACACAGATTATAATTTTATTAATTTTTAATTGTATAACCTTATGAATTTTCACAAGGTGGATATTCCCTCATAAACACTGTTAATTTCCAGTAATAGAACATTGCCAGCACACCAGAAGTGTTTCTAATTAGTCTCCATATTCCTCCTTCCCCAATGTGCAGTATCCTGATCCAACACCATAATTAGTTTTTGCTTTTTTTCTCTTTACCTATCGTCTTGATCACTAAGTCTCTATTTTAGATGGTCTAATGTTAAATCCATCTATGAAAATATTATGTTCAGTAATTTGCATTTTTTAATCCATTAGAATCCATTTTCTAGTACTTTGTTTTCTAAAGACTAATCCTAGAACTAGTCTTTTGTTTTCTAGTACCATTTCTAGTACCATTGTCTAAATATTTGTTGTAACAGATTCCAGTTTTTTGAAATTCTGAAATTCTGTATCTTCTCATCTATTTTATTAAACAGATCAGTTGTAATTACTATAAAGTCTATTTCTAATAACTCTGATTTCTGGATTTTATTTGGTCTGTTTTCTGTCTCATTTCAGTCATTTGGTCAATTTTCCTTGTATGCCGAGTAAGTTTTGATTGAATGCTGTATGTTTTGAATGAAAAACTGTGGAGATAATTTGAGGGTGTATCCTTCCTTTTTCTTAGGTCCTGGTGCCTCAAGGCTTGTCTGTTTCAGTAGCTCTCCAATTTCTTCAAATATATACTCACACACACACACACACACACGAGGGTACTTTAAAGAGTTCATGAAAAAATAGAATTAAAAGGTAATACAAATCGTTTCATAAACTTTTTGAAGTACCCTCATAAAATGTTTTATCCATGTTTTGTAGTTGTTTTCAGTCATTTTTTTTTAGGATCATGTGAGCTCTTTTTTTTTTTTTGTCTTTTTTGTGACTGGTAAGGGGATCTCAACCCCTGGCTTGGTGTCACCCGCACCATGCTCAGCCAGTGAGCACATTTTTTTTTTTTTTGTCTTTTTTGTGACCGGTAAGGGGATCGCAACCCCTGGCTTGGTGTCACCCGCACCACGCTCAGCCAGTGAGCACACTGGCCATCCCTATGTAGGATCCGAACCTGCAGCGGGAGCGCCGCCGCGCCCCCAAGCACCGCACTCTCCCAAGTGCGCCACGGGGCCGGCCTGTCATGTGAGCTCTTAAAATTGCCAAGTGGTAAATTTAAACCAGAAAATGTTGAATGCTGGATATGTAAGGACATTAAATCTTAAACTAAAACTTTCAGTATAGTGGTACTATTGGAAAAATAATTTCAGTCTTAGGAAAAGTTAACTAATTCACAATGATGGACTCTAAATGGGATCTTTAAAGAGATAAAGCAAAAATTGGTGTTTATGCTGATTTTATGAGTGTCTTAGGCTTTCCAGTACCAAAGTAAAGTTGAGAGCTGAAACAATTACTTGGGAAATTTAGAGAAAAATGTTTAAAAGTTCTCTATAATTTATTTCCTCACCAAGATAATATATTTTTATTGTTCAACATTAACACTCAATAGTTAGTGATTGTGACTGTCCATGTATAGGGAGAAAAAACATACAAAGGTGGTGCAAATCCTTCAAAAATGATATAAAAACACATAGTTTCATTCAATTTTTAATACTACATTGCAGTTAGTTTTCTATGCAATGTTCTAAAAGTTAGGACATCACATTGCATAAGACTAGCACAACATGTAGTTGTAGTAATCAAGATCGTTAAAAATGGTAGGTATTCTGGGAACACATAATCACAAAAGTAAAGTAGTCAAAATAAGAGTGTATTTTGGATGATGAAGACTCAAAATCTCACTCTCTTTGAATCATATCTCTTCTTTACTTCAAAAAAAGTTCCTTTCTTAAAACAGATGTAGTGCTCTTCAGTCAACTGATAGAGTACTTCTTTAGAATCTCCTTTTGCAGTAATATAGTGTCTTAAAGTGGAAGGGGTGGGGGAAGAACAGGCAGAGGAGCGGATAAAGCATAACTTGTTTATCTGCTTTATTATAAGATCTTTTTTTTCCTGAAATGTCTGTGAACAGTGGACTGCAGTGTTCTATGATACCAAGGACAGAGTGTGGAAGACTGGCCATGCCTGCTAAAATGGTTCAATATTCACACACCACTTTTAGTTCCAAAGATTTGAATTTATTTTTATTTTGCTTTTGCCCTAAGACTAGAAAAAATGCCAATCTTCTAATTCCACATATTGGAAGAATTATTCTTCAGAATTTTAAAATAGATGGAATAGGATCAGATGACTACTGCCCTACATTACTGACCTAGTTTGTCTTTTTCTGTTTGTTTTCCTTATAATCATGAGCTATCAGAGCTGTCTGTGACTTCAAAAAGCAGTGTTTATGCTGTAAAATGGAATTTCACGTGGGTATGTGGTCATAAGATTGTATTCTTTTTCAACAAATATTTCCTATCTTGGTAGACCATTTCATATTGTCCACTTTTATTGAGAAATTTTAAGTTACTTGTTTAAAAAATAGTCTATCAAAAAATAGTTTTATTTTGTGAACTGTCATGGTGACTCTTTGGTGGCCTCTTACTCTTATTTTCTGACACTTTTCTTCATCGTTCTATGCCACAGCTATGGACCTTCCAGCCAGTCCCCAGTACCTGAATACACTTTGTTTTCTTGGGCAGCCCTGACTTTTCACATGCCCTCTTCCCTCATTCCTTAAGACTAAGTTCAAATGTTATCTTTATGAAAACTCCAAGGCTTTACATAAAAAGTGATTCATATATCATGACAATTAGTACCCACTATGTTATTTTATTTTTTAAGATGTTTCCTTCTCCCTACTGAATGTGAATTTATGTGGGGCAAAGACAGTATTGTATTACTATTCTTTGAATTACTGACATTTAATGTGGTGCTAAGCCCAAGTAAATAATTAATAAATCTTTATTGAAAAAAAAGAATGAATTTAGACTATAATCTCAAAGGCCAGCATTTCTTTAACATAGTTTAACTTAAAACTACTCTTGTTATTATTTAATTAAACATCTTCTGGGAAGAGCAAAAGTGTATTTATATCAATGTACAGGTTTGTGAAGTATCTGATGTGTGATGTTGCATTGTTTCTAAACATGTACAGACTTTAGTTAACCGCTGTATGTGATTGCAAGTGTGTCCATATGGGCTTTCTTAGACAGACTGATTCAAACTCTTATCCCTTGAGAGGTCTTTGGCATAATTGAAATGAGTGGTGGCAACAATGTTGCATTGTTTCTAAACATGTACAGACTTTAGTTAACCGCTGTATGTGATTGCAAGTGTGTCCGTATGGGCTTTCTTAGACAGACTGATTCAAACTCTTATCCCTTGAGAGGTCTTTGGCATAATTGAAATGAGTGGTGGCAACAATGGGTTTAGTGATCCAAGTCTTAGCAGACTGTTACATCAGCTCTCTTGGAATGGAGCTCTTTTGGGTATCAGGAAATGGGTAGACATCATGCACCCTTTCATAGGAGACTCTCTCTCTGGAATGACCAACTATATAAAAGGAGGGAAAAAAAATGTGACTGCCTTTTCTCTTGAAGCAAGAACTTACAAACTTCATCCCAAAGTAAGAGCCAACTTCTAGTTAATGGATTGCTTTTGAAGATTATCACCACCATATTTGGTTACAGCAGAAACTAATACACTGTTTGGAAAGAGGAAGTATTCTGAATTACCATATATAGTATTAACTCAAGAGGAATTTCATTACAGTAAGAAAAAGATCTAGTTCAAATAATAAATATGGTTATTACTAGTAAAGAAATCATCTTTATAGGACAATAATGTCTTGTTTTTGAAGAAAAATGTTCTGAGGTTACTTAAAATTTTTCTTACTCATGAAATAGATATTGTATGTTTACTACTATATTTATTTATTACCACTGTGAATAGAGTGTTGCTCACCAATTTATTATTTTTGGATTCTACTAAATTCAGTCTACAGCCAGATTCTTCAACTTTGACTGAATTCTTCAGAATCACTAATCTTCTTATGTTCTCCAATATTTCAGGTAATCATGCATATCCATAGTGCAGGCCAGCAAATCTGTTAAGTTCTACAGACTTCCAAATATCACGAGAACATTCAGTTCCTAGAAGTTAAAAACATATCTTTAAGCAGCTCATAAATTCTGATGAAAGGCTTAAACTGATGTCACATGCCAGAGTCAATAACCCCTTACACTAATGTGATCTTAATTTCATACGGGCCCATTAGCCCACTTGGGTCTTAAAGTACAAAACGGCTATATAGATAATGACTTGAGCCAAGCCCATTCTTATGGGGAAGCAAAGGGTCTTCAGTTCAGATACATATAGGGATTCATTACATTGCAGTTTGAAGGTTATTCTCTTTTAAATGCTTGGAAATATTTGGAAGGAATCAAGACTGTGGATCTTATTATGGAGAGTGCATAAAAATCACCTGGGGGGTTTAAAATGATATTCAGAGGCCCCAACACAAGATAATCTGGTTCAGTGCATTGAGTTGTGGATACAGACCCTGGTAATTATGATCCTGTTGGTGCAAAGATCATACCTTTGAAAATACTGCCTTAAGCCTCATACTTTCATCTTGATGGGTTTGGGAGCCAGCTGGAGAGTGACAGGGACAGGTAAAGAGATTCTTCTGCCCAGGCGAAGCTGTGAGGGTTGAGGAGCTGTGAGGGTTGACTGAGAAAGAAGATAAAGACCCTAAAAATCTTTTAATTTATTTTAAAACATTACCACTGTGTTCATATATAAAGAAGAATCACTTGGGGATATAATCACAATAATCACATTCTAGTAAAAGTGACTACTAAAATAATTAAGGGAATTGATTCTATGTTAATGAGGAGTGGGTTACTTTGTCTTTGGTGATGCTGAAGTGAGGTTCAACTCATTGCACCAATCAAACTTGTATCCCTGGATCTGACTCCCTGGACTCTATTGTCCGTGCACCATGCAGAGGTGGGGAACTTAAGCATCAAGACTGCAGTTGGGGTCATATTAAAAAAGGGCCAATCACAGGAAGCAGTATAACTCTGTTAGGAAGAAGGGTGGAGTTGGACTCTGCTTCTTAGCCTCAGCCAAAGCTAGAAATCCAGTGGGGGCTCTGCATGGTCAGGTGTCAGTCCAGAGAAGCTGCTGCTAACATACACAGCACTATTGCATTTCAAAAGGAGTGCTCCAGCTTTGTGTGAGCTTAACTCACCTTGAGACTGAGGAGTGGAAGACAAAAATGGGAAAACCACTCTTGGAGATGTCATTCTTTGTGTGTATAACTCAATTACCTAGGGCCTTGTATGCCTTTGCTCATGCATTTATATTTTCATTCATTCTCTTACCTGTTGATTCTACTAGAATTTATTAAGGACTCATTTTGTGCCAGGCTCTGTACTAAATGATAGAAATGAAACAGTCATTGTGGAAGTCACTTTAGTGAGGAGACAGATGAGATCAGGCAATTACAATATTGGATGGTAAGTGCTATGATGAGGGGGTATGGGAATTGGGGTGTCTTGGGACCTCAGAGGAAGAAAACTTTGCTCAGACTTGGAGGATCCAGGAAGTTTTCCCAGTCAAAGGAGAATCTGAGCCCTGAAAGATAAGTATTATTGGTGAAAGAATTGAAGTAATAACATTGCAGGCAAAAGGAATAACTTGTGAGAGTTACAAAGCAGGAGAGAGCAACGGTATGATCAAGGAACTGAAACCAATAGGTACACAGAACACCTTGACATCTGGGAGTATGTGTAGAAGGAATAAGCTGTAGAGACAAGCATGGAGAAAATGAAGTATCATTGGGCCAAAGGAATTTAGAGATGATAAGGCAGACAGCTTATGTTTGTATTTGTGAATTGCCTTCTCATTCCTTTTTTATAAATTTATAGACAAATTGGGAGCATATATTGCCCAAACTCAATAGATTCCATCTATTATTTTGGATCCCAATACAAGCCAATCAAATCATATATGTTATTGAAAGCATCATTTTGAAATTAACCTTAAGCTAAGAAATATTAACAATGATGAAGTTATACAGCCTCTCTGAATTAAGAGATGGCTGGTATGATAAAGCAGAGTGACAGGATTTCTTTACTGTGGTTTAGAACTAAAGGTGGCTGGCTTATGAACAGAAATAGAGAAGCTATCATTTTCACCAAAAGAAAATGCATGCAGAGGAGATGTGTTCCACATAACTCTTGGATGCCACTCTAAATCCTTTGAGCCCACCTGTTATTGAATTCACTGGGCTTTCACCAGCTTTGCTACTATAAACTAAATGTTCTCCTCCAAATTCAAATGTTGAAACCTAATCCTCAGTGTGATAGTATTTGGAGGTAGGACCTTTGGATAATGATTAGGTCATGAAAGTGGAGCCCTCAAATGGGATTAGTGACTTAATAAAAGAGACTTGAGAGATCTGCCATTGTTCTTCCTCCATGTGAGGACACAGGGAGAAGGCACTCACCAGACACTGCTGGCACCTTGATCTTAGTGACTTAATAAAAGAGACTTGAGAGATCTGCCATTGTTCTTCCTCCATGTGAGGACACAGCGAGAAGGCACTCACCAGACACTGCTGGCACCTTGATCTCGGACTTCTCAGCCTCCAGAACTGTCAGAAATAAATTTTTGTTGTTTATTATCCAGTCAATGGTAGTTTGTTATAGGAGCACAAACAGACTAAGATATCTGTGTAGATACGAACTAACAGCATCTCTCCTTGGGCCTGCACTGACACTGCTTGCTACCAAATGCCGCAGGGCTTCTCAGCTGTGCTGTAGGAACCCACTTGGCCCTCATTCATGTGCAACCTGGAAATGCAGGAAAGTTGACGCCCATGGAACTACCCTTGAACCAATGGGGGGACAAGAGCCCACAGTCAGTGTTTTCTCTGAGTTCTAAGACGAATTTCATAAGGCTCATCAGATGGTCCTGTAGGTTTGGGCACAGTCATTTGTAGCAGTTGGCCATCTCAATAATTCAGCTGTGTACTGCCTTTCCCTCTTTTCCTGATTCACTGCGCCTGGACTTTACTCCTGTTCCTGGGGATCACATTTGCACACAAACTCCTGGAATGCAAACCTTTGTCTCAGATTCTGCTTTGAAGGATGACAGTCTAAGACAATGGGTTAGGACATTGGTCCAAATGTCAGAGTAATTTGGTAATAAATTATGGTGTACATAGTAGAATATGATGTTGCAATTCCTATAGGAATAAAACAATATTAATTCTCTTTTTGGGTTGAAAAACTGGAAGATGAGAGATGTACAGAAGTCTCCACTCTGAGCTCCTGATGCAAAACTCTGTAAGATTTTCCTCTGAAGTACAGCGATAGAGAGCACTCTGCAGATAGAGCTGTTTATAGTAAAATCAACCAAGCAACATTTAGCTCCTGGTTCCATCACAAAATAATTATAAGATTTGGGAAAGATAATACTTTCATGGCCTCTCTTTTCTGGCTGGAACACAGGGATGTGAATGATTGTAACTATCTATCTGCATATTGTTTCCTAGAATGGTGTTTATAATACTCTTACTATTGCTTAGAATAATT
Organism: Galeopterus variegatus; assembly: GCF_000696425.1. NCBI lineage: Eukaryota > Metazoa > Chordata > Mammalia > Dermoptera > Cynocephalidae > Galeopterus > Galeopterus variegatus. The sequence continues at coordinate 92,605 of NW_007730845.1, read as the reverse complement.
CCTTTGCATAACCACATACGAAGGTGTGAATTGTGAAAGCTGTGAGATGTTTACCCTACTTGTAACAAACAGATTAGCCTACCACAGATCCATGGGTACTGATAGAAGACACAAGACCATGAGTCAGAGATGAGGGCAGATTATTGTCCACGACAATAGCAGTAGCCAGAGTATTAGCATTTTTGTGCTGGTTTCTCAGGCCAGGGTCAGTCAGATTGTCCTTGCTATAGGGAGGGAAGCGTTTTGAGTGCCACAGAATAGAAGTAGTCATACTGACATTATCTTTTCACAAAGTTAGGAAAATATTTTCTTATCACTTCCAAAAAAACATCAGTTGCACAGTCTACTCTCAGGAAATGCTACATATCTATTTCTATGTGTAAATAGATGTTGATATGTAGATAGAGCTCAGTAAACATATATAGATATGTAATTGAATTCTTTTGTTCTGAGTACAGATGACACATATGATTTATTTTATTATTGCCACCTGTCTTTTAAGTACTATTTCCCTGTATTATATTTTATTTGTGGTAAGGTATGAAGTCGTTATACATTAAAATTAGACAACCTATAGAAAGGTAGTCTTTGTCCTTTCTAGAAATATCTCCCTTGGAAGACAAAAGTCAAATAGATGCATATGCCAATATGTTTAGGTTTTTCTCATTGAAGAGACAATGTCCTCAGAAAGAAAGGTACTGCAACATGACAAGTTTACATAGTAATGATTTCACAAGTTCTTCACTAAAGGGGCATATGGATGTTATTTGGGTAATATACACTGGGGAAAGGGGAACATGGAGACATTTCAAGGACAATTGGACATAGGGAGTGAGTTGAGTTTGATGCCTAGAAACTGAAACACAATCATAACCCACTGTTAGAGAGAGTGTATATGGGGGTCAAGTGATAAATGACGTGCTAGCTCAGGTCAGGCTCCCAGTGGATCTGCTGTTTCCCCAGATTCACACAGTAGCCATTATTCTGTGTCTCCTAATATATAATTGGGATGGATGTACTCTGCTAGCCAGAAGCTGCTGGTCTGAGAGAGGGATGGGATGGCTTTTTCTTTTTCGTTTTGTGTAACAACTGATATGCCAACTTGGTGTTGATACTCCGCAAGGATGAAGTGCCATCCTCCAGGATGTGCTAAATACCCTAAATCAATGACTGTAGTGTGATGTTGCTTTCTCAGTGCATGGAATACATGGGTCTAGGGACCAGGAGCTGGAGTGGCCCAGCTTACCACCACCCCCATAACCCACTTGGGGAAACTTTAGCTTCTTTTCTCTCCAATTTTAGGCTTTGTGGGTCTAGAGGTCTTTATTCCCGGAAGAAGATGCTTTTATCAGGGCACACAATGAAAGTGTGCCCTTCTCCTTCAGAGCTGAGGTTTTCACTCTCCAACCCTGAATTGGCTTCTGATGGCTTCTAGATATGCCCCTATCTAGTAACTGCCCTTAGTGGAAGGACACTTCTTCAAGTGTCCTAGCTGGGGGCAGTCAGTATCCAATGATAATACTGGTTGGTTGGGTGTTCAAAGACCAGGTCCCTTCGCCACAGTTTGGGACATTTCTAAAGGATCATCCCAGATTCAGAGCTCTACACATTCTCTATGGGATGGGCTAAAGACTTTGGTGTAATTGCACCACAGTTTGACTTTTCCCTCTGCAAAATCTTTATTTATTGAATCATAATTTATTGTACATATCTGTGGCGTACAGCATTGAATATCAGTACTTGTGTGCAATATGTGATGCTCAAATCAGGATAATTAGTATGTTCAACATTACGTAATGTAATCATTTTTGTGGCCCTTTACAAATTTCTTGCTAACCTCCCATTCCCTCCCCCTTTCCCACATCTGATGGCCTCAGTTCTGTTCTCTCCTTTTGAAAGTTCAACAAATTACTGTACTTGTTGTATCTTTCTTTCTTTTTTTATTTTATTATTTATTTAGTTCTGTTCTCTCCTTTTGAAAGTTCAACAAATTACTGTACTTGTTGTATCTTTCTTTCTTTCTTTCTTTTTTTATTTTATTATTTATTTATTTTTTTTAGCTCCCACTTAGGAGTGAAGACATGGTATTTCTCTTTCTGGGCCTGGCTTATTTCACTAAACATGATTTTCCTTAAATTCCTCCACATTGCTGTGAATGGCAGAATTTCATTCTCTTTTATTGTAGAGTATCATTTCATTGTGCATATATACCACTTTTTCCTTATCTAGTCATCTGCTGATAGACATTTACATTGGTTCCAATTCTTGGTTATTGTAAATAGAGCTGTGATAAACATGGAAGTGCAGGCATCTCTTTGACATGATGATTTCCATTCTTGTGGGTATATACCCAGCAGTGCAATTGCTGGATGGTATGGCAGTTCTATCTGTAGTTGTTTGAGGAAACTCCATACTGTTTTCCATAGTGGCTGCATTAATTTACAGTCCCACCAACAGTGTTGGAGGATTCCCCTTTCTCCATACCTTTGCCAGAATGTGTTATTCTCTGTCTTTTTGTATTGGCCAGTTTAACTGGCATGAGATGATATCTCAAGGTGGTTTTGATTTGCATTTCCCTGATGCTGAGTGATGTGAAGCATTTTTTTCATGTGTCTGTTGGCCATTTGGATATCTTCCTTTGAGAAATGTGTATTCAGCTCCTTCGCCCAATTTTCAATTGAGTTATGTTTTTTTACTGTTAAGTTGTTTGGGTTCCTTGTATATTATGGATATTAATCCCTTGTCAGATGCACGGTTTGCAAATATTTTCTCCTATTCTGTACGTTGTCTCTTTGCTCTGTTAATTGTTTCTTTTGCTGTGCAGAAGATTTTTAGTTTAATATAATCCCATTTCTTTATTTTTTTCTTTTGTTGCTTTTTGCAGTGATATTCATAATATCTTTGTCCAGTTCTACTTCGTGAAGTGTTTCTCCTATGTTTTCTTCTAGGAGTTTTATAGTTTCAGGCCTTATATTTAAGTCTTTAATCCATTTTGAGTTGATTTTAGTATATGGCAAGAGGTACAGGTCTAGTTTAATTCTTCTACATATAGATGTCCAGTTTTCCCAGCACCATTTATCGAGGAGGCTGTCTTTTCCCCAATGTGTGTTCTTGTTGCCTTTGTTAAAGATTAATTGGCTGTAAATATGTGGGTTCTCTATTCTGTTCCCTTTGTCTAAATGTCTGTTTTTATGCCAGTACCATGCTGTTTTCGTTACTGTAGCTTTGTACTATAATTTGAAGTCAGGTAATGTAAAGCCTCTGGCTTTATTTATTTATTTTTTCACTCAGGATTTCTTTTGGGGTCTTTTGTTTTTCCATATGAATGTTAGGATTGTTTTTTCTGTTTCTGTGAAGAATGTCATTGGTATTTTGATAGGGATTGCATTGAATCTGTAGATCACTTTAGGTAGTATGGACATTTTCATAAGGTTAATTCTTCCAATCCAAGAGCATGGAATGTCATTCCATCTTTTACTGTCCTCTTTAATTTCTTTCTGCAGTGATTTGTAGTTCTTATTGTAGAGACCTCTCACCTCCTTGGTTAAATTGATTCCTAGGTAATATATTTTATTGGTGACTATTGTAAATGGGCTTGCTTTATCAATTTCTTTTTCTGCTAGTTTGTTATTGGAGTATGTTTTTTGTGTGTTGATTTTATATCCCACAACTTTAATAAGATTGTTTATCAGCTCTCAGAGTTTTTTTTGATAGAGTCTTTAGGTTTTTCTCTATATAGGATCATGTCATTTGCAAACAGGGACAGTTTGACTTCATGTATTCCAGTCTGGACATGTACCTCAAACCTGGATATGGACTACCTTGTCTTCAGCACCTAAAGGGCACAATTGAGACTACAAGAATGAAGGCAAAAGAGTGTAAGTCTGCTTCTTTCTCAATTCCCTTTCTATTGGGTTTCATTCCAGGCTGTGAAGCTAATGAGCTGTATTCTCATTCTGACTAGGTGTAGTCCACATGCTTTTCAGGACAGTTTAGTTTGAGAGTGATAAGAAAAAGAGTTGCAAGTAATTACCTGTTTTATATTCTTGAGAATTAAGAGAAGCTGGATAAAAATGCTCTTTTTACTCAATTCTGGACAATTTCAAGTTGAAGTGTACTTTTACTGTCATGAAGAGCAGGCTTGAAGTCCTGATACCTGAGTGCATTTGTTAACATATCAGATTTTCTCTCGCTATTGCAATATGTTGAAATGGCCAGCAGCCCAGTACGACTCATTTTTCCCCTGCTTCCAGGAGTAGCATGATGATGGTTAACAGACATGGCTGTCAAAAGCTTTTCTTTTTAAAATTCCTAGGTCTATATCAAATGTCTGCCAAATATGTACACATGTGTAACTAAAAATGTGAGAAGAATGTATTTTCCCGGTCACATTTAATTGCATCAACAAGAAGTTCATATTGGCTTTTGCAGCAACAGCTAAAGAGCCATATGTGGAAGAATACAGATGTTTGGATTATATGCTCTTCCAATCCATTATGCAAATGTCCATTTATAACAGTGCCTTGCATGGTGTGGAAAGGAGAAGAGCTGCATCACCAACAGCTAATTACACTCTTGCTGTTTGCAAATACAGATTTTCCTGTTGAAAGTGTTATTTTCAATATGAAATGGTGGGGCTGGGGGGACAATTTGCAGCTTGTGTTTTCACAAAACCCTTCTATTTGTTGTTACTGGCACACCCATGTGTCTGTTTTAATAACTTTAATCACGGTCACACATGTACACACACTTACACACACATCATTAAAACATGGAAGAACATGAGGAATGCTTTAATAGAGACAGAAAGAGTTAAGGGCACAGACTGATTGATCATTCATTACCTGAGGAGGGAAGGGAAAGCTTCCTAAGGGGGCGTCTGGGGCAAGATGTCAAAAGATGGGTTTTTGACAGTTGTGAATTGGGAAGTGGGTAAGTATAAGTGGACACAATTTAATGAACCAGAGACAGATGGTGAGAAAAAGGAAAAGTGTTATAAACATTGGCTGTATTCCTTTCAATATTAAAGTATTTCAGTTCTTCTTTTGAGACAGAGAAGGGATGGGCATTTCAACAAATCATGTTGAACTTAATTAATGATAACAAGCTGTAAGGTGCAGTATCCATCAGTGGGAGGTCACTATTTTATTTGCCCCAACAACACTAAAACACCCATATCCTTCTCCCCAGGCCCCCACCTGATTTGACATGTAGTCTCAAAATAGTTAGGAGAGTCAGATCAATGGATGTGATCATAGGATAACATGAACATATAGATCTCTGAGGGGTGCAACTAGAGAACAAAGCATAGAAATGGTTGTATCAGGGATGGCCATGGAAAAGGAGTAGTTCTCAGATTGTGGCCACTGTTTCTGGTCCCTTTGGAACAAAAATTGAAAAATCAGTATTGACTTTGCTCTTGGAATTGTTAATGTTTGAGCAGAAAGCAAGACAGATTGGACCTATGGAAGTGTCCTATGGGTCCTTTTTCAGAAACAACAGTCAGTACTTGTTTTGATTTGCTGCCTTCTCCTTTTGTGATCATATTCACTCTTAGGACTCCAACTTTGACCTCACGGTGAAAATCCTCTAAACTTACATCCTTGGCCATTTCTCACTGCAAAGCTCTAGTCCTTCATCTCAAGCCACCTGCTGGTATCTCAAACTCAGCAGTGCAAATCTTAGCTCCTGTTTCCTTGCTGATCTTTTCTCATCTTTGTATCCCCCAACCCCACTTTCCACCACTTTTCCTGTTGACCCATCTTGGTGGCAGCACTGTGCTACTTATTCTCCGTGGTCAAAGCCTTGGCTTCATAAGCAGTACTTCTCTCTTTTGAACTTTAAAATTAGCTGCTTCCAATCTCTTCCAGTTCTACCATTGAAATGATTCATGAGTTCATCCTTTCTTTTCGATTGCGATCACTGGTGGCATAGTCTGGAACTTAAATTCCTCCTAGTCTGTAATGATAGCTTCTTACCCGGCTCTTTAATCTATTCTCCTATTCCTTGTACCTGTACGTTTTCTAAAATACAAACCTGATTATAGTGATAAAGATGATCACAATAGCTATATGGGAAAGGGGACTATAACTTCCTTCTTATTTGGGTTGCTATGATAATTAATCAAGATTATGTTTGTGAGGCAAGCCACAGAGCATGCCTGTGGTCCTGAGGCAGGAGCCAAGGGCCACCCTCTCTGCCTGCAACCGGGCAAGCAAGTGAGTGTTGTTTAAGTTCCATACATTTGTGAATTTTCTAAATTTCTTTCTGTTATTGTGGACATATTTTCTATGATCTTAGTCTTTTTAAATGTATTAAGACTAGTTTTATGGCCAAAAAGAAAGAGGAAAAAAAAAAAAAAAAGAAGACTCTGTGAAACATTTACCATAGTGCCTGGAATATGATATGTCCTGGATAAATATTGGTTAATATGTATCACTTCACCTTAGAGACATTGTGTGTAGCTATTGCAGCTTGCACAGTCACTTGATTCTCCTTCACACCTGGGGCTCTCACATTTCCTCTTTTCTGGAATGCTCTTCCTCTCTTCTTGCCCTTTCTACCCTCAGCATGCCACATTCTTTTCATCCTCCTATCTCTGTTCAAAATTACCTGTTTTCATCTAGGTTTTTCCCGAGTATCCAGGCCTTTTTAAATCACTTTCCTGTGCACTCCTGTAGAAACTTGTTATTTCCAGTCTTGAAGTTACTGCGTACTGGAATAGAAAGTCATCATGCCAAAATACAGATGGATGAAGACTATGGAGCTTGTTCATTTTCTATAACTGATAGAATCTTCCTCAGTGAACCCCACTCTGGTGAGGAATTCTGACATGCTTTTTAATGTCATTTCAGTATTTTTCCTATACTTTTTGTGTAATTAGATTTCTTTTAGGCTTATATCCAGGCTTTCAGATTTCCTCTTTGCTCCACAATGGCCCTCTCTTGATAATGTGACACCACCTTGGCTCTTCTGTGTGCTGTAGACCCCTCTGAGCATCAGCCACATGCCATCACAGCCCTAATTGCATTCTCACCAGCTCTTGATTTTCCTGACTTTGGAAACCTGTACATGGCACCCAGGGACTTCTGAGCCACTTTTCTGTCACACTGAAGCAGAAGCAGCATTCCTTCTGTTTAATCATGTTTGCAATAATCTGCGAGGTCCTATAAGCTTACTGGGCTCTGGGGATGGAGAGGATATGGCATTAGAGTAGTTTCATCCAAGAGGGAAGCAAGGGTCAAAGTTATCTCTTTTAATGCAGGGGAGGGTGGGAAGGACAAGAAACCAAATGAGAAGGTCCCATTTGGGGCACAGGATGCCTTTCACCCCAGCCTGGGGTAGTCTTGTCACAATAGAAACAGTGAGCATGTTTAGACAGAAGGAAGGCCTGTGATCACACTCTTCAGCTTTTTCCTGCTCAAAGCATTTCCTGCCACTTACCTTCTTTTTGCCTCTATTTTATCATTGCACCTATGTCATTTATTATGCTTTTTAGTGTCTGTCTCCTCCTTCTAAACCAGTAGTCCTCAACAGGAGGTGCTTTTGCCTCCAGTGGACATCTGGCAATGTCTGGAAACATTTTTTATTGTCACAACCCCAGGTGGGAGGTAAGAGGATGCTACTGGCATCTAGTGGGTAGGGGCCGGGGGTGATGTTCAATATCCTAGAATGCACAGGACAGCCCCCGCCTCCCCTGCCCCAACAAATGCCAATAATGCTGAGGTTAAGAAACCCTATTTTAGACTGTAAAGTCTTTGAGGCAGGGGTTATGTCTTATTTATCTCTTCATCGCCAGGACCTCACACATTGTCTTGTATATAATAGAGACTTAATTATTTCTTTAATGATTAAGTAACAAATAAATAAATAAGCAAATATGTGATAGATGTGAATGAATGACTAAGAGACATTTAATTTTTGAAATCCGCTAAAAATCTCAATTGGGTTTGATTATTCTGCATAGTATAAAATTAAGTTTGGTAGTTGAATAGAATAATTATCACATCTGATTTCTTCAGGGACACAAATACTGGTAAAAATCTTACAATTTGTGTATCTGATGAAGGCGAGAAGGGAGCTAACATGGTAAAATATTAGCTGTCAGCATCAACCCCTTGCCCATCCTCATGTCTTCTAACAAATAGAGGATGTCACATGTCACAGCAATAGAAAGACTTTTCTTGGCTTTATCAGGACAAAGTAAGCTACTGGATACCTCCATTCAATGATTAAAATGTTTCACTAGAGATGGTTCTATGGGGATTGTGAAGGTTAACTCTAGGTGTCAACCTGATTAGATCAAGGAATACTGAGAAACCTGGTAAAGCTATCTTTTTAGGTGTGTCCATGAGAGTGCTTCCAGAAAAGATTAGCATGAGATCCTGAGTGCACTGGGTGGGAATGAACCACACTCAATATGGGTGGGAACCATCCAATCCACTGGGGGCTCAGAGAAAACAAAAAATGGAGAAAAAAGACAAATGGCTCTCTGTCTATTCGCTGGGGCTGGAATACACTCTTCTTTGCTGTCCGTGGACATCAGAGCTCGAGACTCTAGCTTTTGGGTTCCAGAACTTACACCAAGTACACCATCAGCTTCCCTAGTTTGAGGCCTTCAGACTTGGAGTAAGCCATGCTGCTGGCATCCAGTTTGCAGATGGCCTATTGTGGGACTTTTCTTCACAATTGTGTGAGCTAATTCCCTAATAAATCCCCTCTCATACATCCCCTCTCATAATTCCATCTCTCTGGAGAACGCTGCCTAATATATAGGTATGTAGCAACTACTTTCCTTACACAAATAAAAACCAAACATGCCATGTGGACCATAATTCTACTACCAATTTTTATGATTGAAAGAGAGGTGAAAAGGCATTGGAAATTGTTCACTTGGAGCACGAGACCCAGATTACCTGCAGCATGGGAAATGTATGAACACATTGCTTTGAGAGATGAGGTTGGAGAAGCAACTGCTGATGACTATGTTCCTGTGTGTTGCTGAAGATGATATGATATTTCTCTGCTAGTGGAGATGTGGGAGATGATTTTTGGTGTGAAATAAAAAGCCTGAAAGAGTTCATCTGGGATTTACAGATCATCTGGTTCAACTTCCTCTCTTCTGAGATGAAAATTGCATCGTGTAATGATTCAGAACAAGTTGGTGAAATTAAGGGGGGAAAACAGACTTTTAATATTGACTCCATGATTTACTAGCTTTGTGAACTTGGGTGGATTTTCTACCTTTCCTAAGCTTCATTTCCCGTATCTGCAAAACAGAAACGAAAGATTTGTTGTGAGAAAAATGAAAACAATGCGTGTAGGGCTTAGCTTAGTGGCAGGAATATAGAAAATGCTCAACAGATATTTGCTATTGTGATTACTGGTGTTATTGTTACTATTCATGACTTCAATCTATAGTTTCTCATATTTTCTTGCTTTGCTGTCATGGGAACTACATCAGTTGACTAAAATCAGCAGTCCACTGTTCTGATCCCAGGACGATTTGGTGAATACAAAGTCCTAGGTGTGGAACTCACCAAGAAGTCATCAGCCAGCATCCTGTAAGAACTAGCACCTTGGTGCCACACTTTCTTTAGTAATTTCTGTCTGCATCTGACTGCATCCCTGGCTTCCAGCGATGGGCATGGTAGGAGTAGCACGGGGAGGTAGGAAAAGTCATCCCCAAACTCAGTTTTTTATTTCCCCTTTATGAATGTTGCTGACATCAGTATTTTCGATAAATCTTAAGCAGCTTTAAACCTAAAAGAGTAAGGCAACACTTTTTTTTTTCTCTTTATAACCATTAGAGTACTTTTATTAAGTCATCGGATGAAGACTTTCTAAGGGAAAAATAGTTTATGTGTGGTTTGGAGACTGAGCATTGACTCAGCGTCAGGCCTGTGGAGCTGAGGGCCAAACTGTGCCTGCTGACACACAAGTAATAATGATGGAAAAAATAAAGACTGTCCCAAGTTTGCTAAATGAAGCCATACGTTCGGAAAAACACAATACGCCAAACTCTTATGTTCTCTCTTTTTTCTTTTCAAGATTATTTTCTTCATTGCCCACCAGCATCATATTTTTTTCCTTCCAATACACAAATTTTCCCAAGTTTCACTGTTGCCATAGTCTTCTCCCATGTGTTCTATATTTTCGTACAGTGCTAGTCATAGTTAGGTAATATTAAGCAATACTTAAGAAAGCAAGCCATTTGAAATCACTTTATAAGCTAGGAATTTCATAGTGACTATATGTAGTTGTTCTTTCTTTAGGGATTAATTACTTTTATAATACAAATAATGGCTGCAATATAAGCTTCGAGAGACTGACTCACGAAGGAAACAAGACAGGTTTGGAAAATGAATCCCTTGCCATTGACGCACACTGGAGAACTCTTTAAAAACTGGTAATCTGAGTTTAATTTCCATGTAAACAGTTCACATAAAACTATCAGTAAGTGGGCCATAATAAAATATTCTGTGATTATATGACAGTTTCGAAAGGGTTGCATTTCACAACCAGGTGTTTTGATTTCTTGAAATGAGAGAAAAGTAAATCAGCTTTCAACTATTGTGTGCAATTGACCTCCTCTGGGAAGTCATTCAGCAGACCCACAAAATGAGTCAAAGATGAGAAGACAAATCTGGGAGATGAAACAGCAAGAAAGAAACCAATTTTGTGATGCTGGTTTTCTTCATCTTTTTGTTTCTCATTTTTTTTCCATTTTTAACATGGAAGGGGCTATTTTAGGCCAGAGTTCTCTAGAGGGGATTACCCTGAATCTCATTAGGAGCCATTACAGATGGAGGCTACGAGAGGAAGGAAGTCCAGGTGGACTTCAACTCGGACAAAGTTGTGTTATATGTTAGACTTCTGAACAAAGCATTCTTTGGAAAAAAAAATTTTTTAAGCCAGTGAACTGCTGGATGATTTCTAAATCTTTTGCAGCATTCTTTGAGTCAATGCCTTCAATGACTGCATTTGAAGAACCTAAGAGAGAGAAAAGGGGGAGAAAGAAGAAAGTAAAGAAATTCCTTAAAGAAGGCCCTTTTTCACTCTTTTTCCACTTCAAATATTTATTTATTTTTATTATCTCAAATGCTATTATGTATTAGTTGCGAAAAGCTAAAAGGAAGGTTACACAAATACATGCATTCTTCTATAGATCTGCTTCCTTTAGAAACTCTTCACTTCTAATGATCAGTGGCTGAAGCAAGTACCTATTCTTTTATTTTATCATTCATTCTTACTTGTGGCTCCTTTATCTATGTTAATATTAGATAATTGTATCAGCCATGAAGTTCTATTACTTGCAAACCGTGAAAGCTAAGACACCCACAGATGCTTATATACATGTAAATGTAGAAAGAATAATTAAACTCTCACCCAACTATCTTGCAAATCTCAGTACATAGTTATTGTTGGTAGGCAATTGTGTGTGTGTGTGTGTGTGTGTGTGTGTTTTGTGGAAAGAAAAGTAGAAGAAATAGGAGGTAATTTAGTGTGCTGGAAAGTCATGGAATTTTGTTCTGTGTTGCGTAGATGATGCATTTTATGAGTGACATTACTATGAAACTTTGCTCAGTCAGTTTTCCTTCAAGTGACTGTGTTACAGCTTTTCCATTCCAGTGTTGGGGGGCATGACAATGTATCCTTCACCTCCTTGTCTAAGAGGAAACTGACAGACTACAATGAATAAAACTCAATCTACTCACCTAATATAAACCCATAGAAGTCTTCTCAGTGGAGCCTATGCCATTAGACTGTCTCATGGTACTTCAGATGCTAAGAGAGAACCTGACATCTGTCAAGTTGTTGTCAACCATTTGAGTTTGTTTTGTGCTGCTATAACAGAATACCACAGACTGGGTAATTTATAATAAACAGAAATCTGTTTGGAGGCTGGGAAGTCCAAAATGAAGGGGCTGACATCTGGCAAAGGCCTTCTTGCCACACCAAGAGGGTGCCAAACTTGCCTTTTTGTAACAGCACCAATTCCATCTACAGGGGTGGCACCCTCGTGGCCCAATCACCTCTTAAAGGTTTTTACCTCTTTTTACTATTAAAATGGCAATTAAATTTCAACATGAGCTTTGGAGGGGACAAACATTCAGACCATAGCAACAATGGTCTATCAAAGAGTGCAAGAAAAAGGGTCTTTGCTCTTATTTGTGCTATTATTTTGGCTTAAGTATTAGTTCTTTTATTAAACTCAACTGAAATTATTCAGTTTGAAAGTGCTGTTATTTCCCACTTGGAGTCTAGCTGATCTCATCATTAAAGATGACACACAATTAACATGTAGGCATATTTTTAAATGGTCAATTTATGTTAGTTAATCATATTAATGTTAATTACTGTTACTACTAAATGAATAAACCACTCCATTTTATTTTTTTCAATGACTTGAATGAGAATTTTAAAAATAAATTACTTTAATGCAAAATTTGGCTCAGCAGCGGAGAGGGGAAAAAACTGCTTTAAAGATCACAGTGTCTGATAGCAATGGAATGAGTGGGAAGTTTTGAGAAGACAGCGTCAGCACAGTGTTGACTGATTGCACGTGGCTTTGTGCTCTTCTGCACTGGGAAGACAGCACTACTGTATACGGTTTAATGATGATGAATGTGTAATGCCAAATTGCAGATTCCTTCTTTCTGTATCTTAACTGTACTTAGTATTGTGATGCATGAGTGAGGTCTTGCATCCTTGGCAAATAGAATTACTTAATTTCTATTTGTCCACCAAGTAAATTCATGTAATCAAAAAACAAACAAACAAACAAGCAAACAAACAAACAAACAAGCAAAGAAAACCCCTCTTTCTTTTGTAGTTGAGGAGCTCGGAAATAGATTATTTTCCAGGTTGAAGGATTTATAATCTTATAATTAGAATATTGGTTATTTTGTGTTTTTACATGTGTAAAATCCCTTTCCCTTAATGCATATGTTTTCAATAAAAGATAAAATTTTCCTTACATTTCTAGGAAAACCAATGTATTGTAAAGTTGGCATTTAAAAACTCTCAATAGTCAAGAAGAGTAGGCAGTAATAAACAATTATTTTCAAGACAGAGGTACCTAAAATGTTTCCTTGGTTTCTTACTGGCTGCAGAATACATTTAAAACTCCTTGGTTTCACTTTGCTGGACTTGCCTCTTGCAATTCTCCTAAGGTCACTATATAAAACCAAATGGGACTTGGTGAATTTAGCTGAATATAACAGTAGTAATAGTAGTCCTTTCTCAAGTTAGATTTCTGAACCTAGAGTTAGATTTCTGAAACCCTTATGTGAGAAATTTACAATCCAACGAGGAAAAATAAGGTTGAGGAAATGAGATCACGAGTAAATCTATCAAAACTCTCGTAAGTATAGTTTATGTTTATTAAAGTAGAACCATAAAAATAGCCCACCAAGTAATGAGAATATCAGTACCTCATAGGTACCCTCATTTGGTAATTAATAGCATACAGTAGATATGCTATTAAAGATATTCACTTATCTTTTGATCATCAATAACTTTTCAATATCTCCTTTCTCCATATTTTAAATGTAGTACTTTTAAGTTGTTTTGTTTGATGTTGTTAATACACAGTGCAGAAGTTTCCCTGTGTTTGTCCACCACCTAAAGTATCAAGGCCTTTCTGATTTTATGACTTGAACTCAGCTTTCTTCAGTAGGGTTTCACCCTTTTGCCACAGAGATTCACGTGGATTTCTGAGCTGAAAAACAAACTTGGGGTAGTCTTTATTTCTCAACCTCCATTCCGCTATGCAGGGATCAGTGGCACTAATTCTCAACAAAATAAATGCATAACAAACCCCTCCCCACCCATAACCTCAGGGATGTTTCCATCCATAAACCAAACACCTCACTTGCAAGTCTCAGGAAAATCCCAAAGCTCTCTCCTACAGTTTCATTGCATTGCTTCTTTTTTCTCTCTCTTATGATTTATTTCTTTCCCTAACTTATAGTTTCCTATTCCTCTAATTATGTGCGGCAGGAAGAAGCGTAAATTCATGTGCGTGGAAACCAAAATTTCCCCAAGGATATAATGTACAGAGTAAATCCATCCATGCTAGAATTTTAGAATTTGGGCACGAGTGATTATTCTATGCGTTTTTACTCAGAGCTCTGTGCTTTTGCATGTGATCTTGCCTCTTCCCTAAAGAGTCTGTTTATTCTTCATCATCTGAGAAATGTGTATTCATCCCTTAAAACCCAAATCAAATGCTATTCCCACTATTGAAACTTTTCCAGCTCTATCAGGCAGGATTAATCAACCTCTCTGTAGCCATATGACTCTTTAGCTTACTTTTGTTACAGCAAGAACATTTTGTTTTTTTATACCTACTACCTGCTCAGCATTGCAATCAGTATTTGTTTGCATGTCTATATTCTGTGATTGACTTTGACCTTTTTTCAGAGCAATGGTATTTTTGCTTCTTTATACCTACCTCAGGGCTTAATATAATGGTGTCTGGCATAACCAGACATGGTAAGAATAAATGTTGAATTAATGATGTGTGTGGATATTTGAATGAGTACATTAAATGAATTAGTAAGACTTAAGTAGCTGGAGGTCAAAACTAATTTACTGAATATAATTTTATTTTAGCTGGATTGCAAATTCTGTGAATACCGCAACTCTTTCTCTCTTTCTCATCATTATATCCTTAGTTCCAGGTACCCGCCGCCCAGTAGGCACTTACTGAATATTTGTAGAATTTATGAATAAAGAATAAAAGGACAACAGTGTGTAATGGAAATAATTCAATCTTCAATCTTGTTTTTTGGGGGTTGGGGATGGGGGGAGAGACAACTTCATTCGATCTGATTTTTTTTTCAGCCCAAGCTGCAAGTTCTACATCACTTTTTTCTACCTTTTTGGGAAAGGTCGAAGTACAGTCAGAGGGTGGAGGTATTACTTACTCACAGTCAATCAGAAGACTTTTGCCTGAAAAATTCTTCTCAGTTCATAAGAAACAAATGTTTTGAATCAAAGGTAACCCCCTGGATGGAACTGATTTGCACATTTAAAAACTGTCTCACAACCAAATATATCAGTTGATTCTCTGGCAAATGATTGCTTTGCTTTTTTATTTATTTATTTATTTATTTATTTATTTATTTATTTATTTATTTATTTATTTATTTATTTATTTATTTATTTATTTATTTATTTATTTATTTATTTATTTATTTATTTATTTATTTATTTATTTATTTATTTATTTATTTATTTATTTATTTATTTATTTATTTTCTTTGGATATATTCCCAGCAGTGGGATAGCTGGGTCATATGGTAGATCTATCTGCAACTGTTTGAGGAACCTCCAAACCATTTTCCATAGGGGTTGCACCATTGTGCATTCCCACCAACAATGTAAGAGAGTTCCTTTTTTTCCGCAACCATGCCAGCATTTATCTTTCAGCGTCTTTTGGATTTTTGCCATCCTAACTGGGGTGAGATGGTATCTCAGTGTGGTTTTGATTTGCATTTCCTGGATGCTGAGTGATGTTGAGCATTTTTTCATATGACTGTTGGCCATTTGCATATCTTCTTTAGAGAAATGCTTACTTAGTTCTTTTGCCCATTTTTTGATTGGGTTGCTTGTTTTTTTCTTGTAAAGTTGTTTGAGTTCTTTATATATTCTGGATATTAGTCCTTTGTTGGATGTGTATTTTGCAAATATTTTCTCCCACTCTGTTGGTTGTCTTTTAGCTCTGTTAATTGTTTCTTTTGCTGTGCAGAAGCTTTTTAGTTTGTTATAGTCCCATTTGTTTATTTTTCCTTTGGTTGCCTGTGCTTTTGGGGTCATATTCATGAAGTCTGTGCCCAGCCCTATTTGCTGAAGGGTTTCTCCTATGTTTTCTTTAATAAGTTTTATTGTTTCGGGGTGTATATTTAAATCCTTGATCCATTTTGAGTTGATTTTAGTATATGGTGAGAGGTATGGGTCTAGTTTCAATCTCCTGCATATGGATATCCAGTTATCCCAGCACCCTTTGCTGAAGAGGGAGTCCCGACCCCAGTGAATAGACTTGATGCCTTTGCTGAAGATCAAATGGCAGTGAGTGCGTGGGTTGATTTCTGGGTATTCTATTCTATTCCATTGATCAGTGTCTCTGTTTTTATACCAGTACCATGCTGTTTTGGTTATTGTGGCTTTGTAGTATAGTTTAAAGTCAGGTAGAGTAATACCTTCAGCTTTATTTTTTTTTGCTCAGCGTTGCTTTGGCTATTCTTGGTCTTTTGTTATTCCAGATAAATGACTGTATAGTTCTTTCCATTTCTGAGAGAAATGTCATTGGAATTTTGATGGGGATTGCATTGAATTTGTATATTACTTTGGGTAGTATAGTCATTTTCACTATATTGATTCTTCCAATCCAGGAGCATGGGATGTCTTTCCATCTTTTTGTATCCTCTCTAATTTCTCTCAGGAGTGGTTTGTAGTTCTCGTTATAGAGATTTTTCACATCCTTAGTTAGTTCAGTTCCTAGGTATTTTATTTTTTTGGTGGCTATTGTGAATGGGCAGGCTTTCTTGATTTCTCTTTCTGCTTGTTCATTATTGGTGAATAGAAATGCTACTGATTTTTGTGTGTTGATTTTGTATCCTGCTACTGTGCTGAACTCTTTTATCACGTCTAAGAGTTTTTTAGTAGATGATTTGGGCTGTTCGATATATAGGATCATATCGTCTGCAAACAGGGACAGTTTGACTTCATCTTTTCCAATCTGGATGCCCTTTATTTCCTTCTCTTCTCTGATTGCTCTGGCTAATACTTCCAAAACTATGTTGAATAGGAGTGGTGAGAGTGGGCATCCTTGTCTGGTTCCTGTTCTTAAAGGAAAAGCTTTTAGTTTTTCCCCATTCAGGATGATATTGGCAGTGGGTTTATTGTATATGGCTTTGATTATGCTTTTTTATTTTTATTTTTTAAATCCATAACTGGTTTGTTTTTGAAGGAAAAAGAGTATGAAGCTGAGAGGAATAATATATTTTCTCACCAAGGATACTTGTCTTTCTTATTTCTGTTAAAATTATAGTTATTGATATGATCCAACCTTCTTTTGTGATGGTGACTTTTTTCGTAGGATATCTACAGATACAAATAGTGCACGTGCTAAGGAAACATATGCACAAACAAAATAGCACATGCCGTACTCACAGCCAGTTACACAGAATGCTCATGCATGCATCTGTTGCTTATTAATTTTCTTCCTCTATTTGCATCATTCTTTTGAAGAAGCTCCAGCAGCCTATTGCTTTGCCCAATTGTTTGTAATGGTCCATAAATCAGGGGACTAAACTAAATGAAATGTCTAGGTTGTGTTGGCAAAATATTTGGATATTCTGGGGTTTTTTGCCCTCTAGCTTTGGAAAACATACAGATTAAGATCTGATTGAAGCTTATATTCTAGTTGCTTTAAAAACATTTTTTTTGAAATTAGTTACTTTTCAGCCAGCAGATTCAAACCATGTTTTCATGTATTGCTTGGTTTAAGTTTATGCTGTAAATGTTGACAGTTTTTCTTTCTTAAGAGTCTTATGAACATGCAAAACATGAAAAAACAAACACAAAAACAAAAGGCAAAACAAAAGGGAAAAAACCAACTCATCAATTACAATCTTAGAAATCAGGTAAAAGTGCTTGGTGAACAGGATATTTTAGCACCTGTTTCTAACACTCAGCTGTGATGTTTATTTATTTATTTATTTATTTTTTATTTTTTCCTTTTTGGTGTCCGGCAACGGATCGCAACCCTCAGTGTCGCACCCGTACCGGACCGGGACCGGCAACGGGATCGCAACCCTCGGTGTTGCGCCCGCACCTCGCTCAGCCAGTGAGCGGGAACCGGTCTGTATGTGGGATCTGAACCCTCGGCGGGAGTGCCGCCGCGCTCCCAAGCGGTGCACTGTAGCAGTGTGCCACCAGGCCGGCCCCAGCTGTGATGTTTTTTAACAACAGCCACAGTTCAACAATTTAAACTGTGTTCAGATTTGAAATCTCAATGAAATGAATTCAGAATGTGGGAATTTCTATTGGAAGACCAGGTAAAGCGGACAACCAAGGAAAAAACCCAAGGTTTCGTGTGTTTAATTTATTGACCGCGTGCGTCAACAGCATGTTTTTAATGCTCAAAGTAAAAATATTTAGAATCTGTGCTTAGGTCAGTTATGAGTCTCTATTTTGTGTCACAGACAGTGTGTCCAGTCCTCTTCCCTTATTTCCCAGTCATGGTTTTATAGAGGGATGTGGTAGACAAGAAATTCAATCTAACAGCAGGAGTGAATCAGTTACATGAGATATTTATGAGGTGCAATGAATAACACAACCTTAGGGGAAAAAAAATCTCTGTATCTTTTCAGAAGTTAGAGGTGGATATACTAGTCTACATGATACAACTGCAAATTCAGTGATAATCTATGGCAATTTTAACTTATTTTATTCACACAATTTTGGTTTTAATGTAGATACATATGCAGCAAATATGTGTTTAAGGTAAATAAGCTATTTTGGTAATTAAGCTACTCAGTTAAATAAGGATGTTGAATTTATTGTTTACACCAAAATATATTGAATAATACCATTTGCATTTGCATAGAGCTAAAAACAATTTACTTTTACCTCCTTGACTCACTTTAGTAGAAGAATAGGAATTATTAGACCCATTTTGTAGATTAGGACTCCCAGGCTCAACACAATGCATTGCTTCATGACCAAGGTTAAAAGAAAACCAAATTAAAAAGCAGTTTTGAAAACTTGGGTTTCTCTGTCTTACTAGCAAAATGGAATTTGAAAATAATTATTACAAGGCACCAAAGATCCTGATGTGTCTTCAGAATCCTGAAAGCAAGGCACTGTTCTCTCCAGAAGACATTTAGTTTATTATGCATGAAACATTTTTTTAGGAACAATACGAAGTATCTGGCAATTTGGGAGATGGTAGATTCTGCCCCTGAATAGCTACTTCATTTCAAACCATTCCATTTGGTGAACAGAATAAAAATGCTTGGTATCTTAGGAACAAGCCAGTAAACTGAAACAGTCTCCCAAACTGATGTTGTAATGAATACTAGCTCCAGGAAAGATGTTGATAGGTGCTTCCAGAACAAATTGTGCAGGGGCAAAAAATTATAGAAAAGAATGCAAATAGACTCCATTCTTGGAGATTAAAATGACATTAGTTCTAAAGTAAAGAAACCTGTTAAGTACTGTTTTCCTAGTGTTTCTCAAATTTATTAGAATGCACACAAATATATATATATATACAGAGACATAAATATACATACATATATAATACATACTGATAAGGAACAAACCATGGAAAATGTTGAAAAAAGGATTTTTTTTTACTGATTGTTTTGACTTTGCCTATCAGAGTGGTGGAAAAAGTACAAACTTTTTTTCCCGCTATACTCTCACAACATGCTTCTGACACCAGAGATGTGGGAATTTCTCCCCACCAGCAAGCAAGCAAGCAATTCTTCAGCACTCACCAGCTGTGTTTCCTTACATTCAATTCTGATGCCATCTGCCTGGCTTCATGTTGGAGTTCCCATGACTTCCTCTTTGGGTTCTATTAATTTGTCAGAGCAACTCACAGAACTTAGGAAAACACTTACTTAACATTTCAGGTTTATTATAAAGGATATTCTAAAGTTTGCAAATAAATATCCAGATGAAGAAATAAAAAAGAACAAGGGCTATGGGATTTTTTTTAAAGCCAGGAGCTGTGGATAAAAACATATATATGTCATAATATCACACATAGCATTTTATTAGATTTATTAATTCTACTAGGCTATATGATTTTGAAATATTACTGTGCAACAATTAAGTCCAACATTTAAAATATAAATAAAACAGGTTCAAATAGAAAATGCTTTCTTTTCCTCATGCTATTCTGCTTGTATAATATTGTCCCACTCCTCCATAGAAGCTTCAGGGTCTGAATACACTGAGTTAACTCTTCCTTAAGTCCTCTGCTATCTGGACCCATCTGTCTATCACATGATCACATTTTTAAATACTACCCCTCCTTCCTATTTGGTGGGATGTGAATTCTTTAAAAGCTGCTTCCACTGGAGTCCTTGTGTACACCAGACCCTCGAGCATCAGGAGGCAGACTCCAAAGCATCCCAGGTCACTGCTAACTCAGGAATTGAGGGTCCATCCTGCAAGCACTTCTGAAGGGCAGCTGTCTTTGCTTGTTATCCTGAGGTCGGCTGACTCACAGCGTGCCCTGCTTTGTGCTCTGGCTTTCGTTCCTCAGCCGTGACTCAGCTCCTCCACACTTTCTCCATCTTCAGCTTCATTTCTCCCAGCTGTGACCTGTGTTCCTGGTTTCAACCCTGGTTTCCGAGTTGACTTACTTTTTAAAAAAACTTTTTCCATTTTCCTGATTCTGACTTATCATTGATGTGTCTTTCATGCATTGCCCTCTGTCCTCGGCCATGATGCTGAATGACTGGAAATTGCTGATCAAGGGCTGGTGGCTACTACCTCGACCTCTTTGACTCTTACAGCCCCTGCATCATGATGATCTCATTTGTGCCGTCACAACAGTGACATTTCCTTTTCTGAATTATTGCTGCATTTATCAAATAGTACTTTGTATGGTGACCAAGTCCTTTATACAGTAGTCCCTCATTCCTAAGGGCTATACATTTCAAGACCCCCAGTGGATGCCTGAAAGTGTGGATAGTCCTGAACGCTGTACATACTATGTTTTTTCCTATATGTATATTCATATCTAAAATAAAGTTTAATTTATAAATTAGGCACAGGTAGAGATTAATAACACCAACTAATAATTAATTTATTTATAGTAAAGCATTATTAAGTAAAATAAAGGTTACTTGAACACAAGCACTGTGATACTGTGACATACTGAGTCAGCTATTAAGTGACTAACAGGAGAGGAGAGCCTACAGTGTAGATAAGCTGGAGAAAGGGATGATTCACGTCTGTCCCATGTGGGACAGAGCGGGATGGCGTGAGATTCCATCATGTTACTAAGAAGGGTGTGCAATTTAAAACTTATGAATTATTTATTTCTGGAATTTTCCATTTAATATTTTCAGATCATCGTTGACCTCTGGTAACTGAACACGTAGAAAGAGAAACCGTGGATAAGGGGATACTACTGTAATGCAAAAAATTTAAGGGGTTCCAAAGATTATGAATTTTACCTAAATAGAACTCAGATCTTATATATACTGTTTCTTGCAATGAATACAGGGCTCCTCTTAAACATTCTTGGGTCTTTTATTGAATTACATCACCAGTTGTTCATGGTCTCTGGTCTAGGTCTGCCTGGTTCTCGGAGGCAGATTATGAGAATTCAGAAGAGGTAAGTCTTTATCATTAGAGAGTAGGAAATGCTGGCATTACAAAATGATGTTATGTAGACCAAAGGCTGGCAGGGGGAGGAGGGTGACAAGGGGTCCAGAAATACAAACAAGAAAGGACATGCCTCCTCTCCCTCTCATTCCTTCTGTTTTTTCTTCATATTACACATTTTTAATGAGCAAAAATGGGGTAAAGACACTTACGTGAAAGACAAGTAGAAACAACCAAATAACATCTTCAGGGATATTTGTAGTTTTTTTCATGCACTGCATATATTACGTGATGGCAGAGAGGAAAAGAAAGGAAAGACAGGTTATTTATTAATGAATTAATTCACATTAAAAACTGTCCAATGAAATCAGGAATACATTTGTGTTACTCTACCATAAGTAGTGGTGGAGATGGATCTACTTAGGAATGGAAATTAGAACTAAATGATGCAGAGAAAAGCTATGATCACTCTAAGCTTTGTCTCCACTGATCCTTTCCCTTGATCACCTCTCACCCCACTGTCCTCCTCCTGACCCTCTGTCAGGAAAGAACCTGTGGTCTGCAGGGGTGAATCCTAAACTGGGTTCCTTCAGCATCGTGTACAGAGCTTTTGAACAGAGGAAAAATCCTGGAAGCTTTTGTAATGGCCAATCTCTGAAAGTCTAAGGCAATGAAAAGAGAGTAGGGCCTCTGGTTCACAAAATATGAGGCAGGCATAGACTGTAGTGGAAATGGACAAGAGCAAAAAATGTATGTAATCCAGCTTCTGGGAGGAATTTTAACAAGAACCAAGACAGATTATGCAACCATTCTCAGTCCACTTTATCCCTGAAATTGGTTTTCAGTCTTTCTGTTTTTCTATCACTTTCCAGGACTTTTATAGAATGCACATGATATGAGTGATGATGTACTCATGCATAACATTTCATTTCACAAAACATTTTCTAGCATGGTGGTTTTCAGACTTTGAGTGACTCTAGTGCTGTGTTCTCAGAATGCCTTCCTTCTTAATTCTGGTCACAGACCCTGACAAGCCCATTCTACCTTGCCTCTCACCCTCCTGTGGGTCCCTTTTTGACCTGTCATCCAGACCTTGCCAGAAAAAATAGTAGTCAGGGACTTCCATGTGTCCCAAGTAGGGCCAATCAGAGTAATTTTTCAGTTAATATATCAACATGTGGAGAGAAAACTGTCTCTTTCATTTGGAAGTGTACAAAATTGAGGGGCTGAGTTTCCTGCTAAATGCAGAAAAACCGCCTACAGAAAGAAGCCAGTCAAAGATGGAGCTGGAAGGTGGATGATGAAAGGGATCATCGTTCCTGTAGTGTTACCTTCCATCTTATGTGTTATACCAATGGTATTCCCAGCTACATGAGCTAAGAATTCCTATTTTAAATACTATCCAGCAATCCCACTGCTGTGTAACATATCCAAAGTAAAGGAAATCATCATGTCAAAGGGATACCTGCACTCCCATGTTTATTGCAGCTCTATTCATAATAGCCAAGAATTGGAGTCAACCTAAATGTCCATTGACAGATGACTGGATAAGGAAAATGTAGTATATATACACAGTGGAATACTACTCAGCCAAAAAAGAATGAAATTCTGCCATTTGCAGCATCACAGATGAACTTAGAGAAAATTATGTTAAGTGAAATAAACCAGACACAAAAAGAAATACTGCATGTCCTTACTCATAAGTAGAAGCTAAAAAAATAAACACATTAAAAAAAAAAGATATAACAAACTTTTGATAATTTGAATGGGACTTCCAATATTCACAACAAAAAGAGTAAAATGAAACGAGAAATAAAAAGAGACGATATTTACACAACTACAGTCATTTCATGACACTGGCTTTGTGGAAAGAGTGGATTTGAGGTACATTTTGTGGTGCAGCTTACTGTCTCTTCTGTTAAAATCCAGAATTCCATCCTTTGTGAAGGTGGGTGGGGAGACTGACAATTTACTTGTGACGTTATTCAATCCAGAAACCTTGAAGTGAAGAACATGGCTTTAGTGTCAGTCAAATGATCTTTATTTTGAAACTGAGGCTTAATTTTACCTAATATGGTTCTTATGAAGATTAATGGAAAAACACATAGATCACTATTTCCTGACATATAATAAGTACTCAATAAATGTAAGCTATAGTTGAAAAAACAGATATGCACTAGAAAAACAAAACAACACACACAAAAGAATCATGGAGTCTGCTCCACCGACAAGTTGTTAATCAACTATCAGTGTTTATAGTTTTCCAGGTCTCACTCCCTTGAAATATGAACTGTATTCAAGAAAGAATGGGTCCTACTGTGCACTTCTTCACCTCCTTCTCTTTTTGGTCTGCATATAGTTTTATCTCTGTTTCCAAGCTCCAAATTTTGAAATGTTTGTGTGGGCGAGATAGGGTGGCTGGTTGTGTTGGGGATACAGTGACTGCCATATTGTCACAGACTGTCTGCTTTCCACATAGCATAGCGCTCTGTTCCTGACAGTATCTGTGAGCCGGGGGCAATAAAGCTTCAGGACTGAGGCAGCAATGATAATTTACTTCTCTTTCTCCTTTCCCTAGGACTTTTATGACATATCCACTGGGCTCCCTTGCCCTCTGACTTCTGGTTGATTGCAGCCAGTGAGTTTCCAGCAGGATATCTGGAGATAGAAGAAGAAACAGGGTGCAATGCTGGTTGGCCTGGCTCTCTCCCTGCTGGGATGCAGGATAGGACTGGTTTCTCATGTTCAGTGCAGGCCACCCATCTCTAGGCAAGCATTCTCTCCTATGCCTACCACTAAAGCCACAGCTTGCTGGACTCTGGAAATAGCATCTCACTTTCCACTTCAGCTCCAGCTCCTCATTTTTCTTGCTTGGGGTACTTCAGTGTTCTTTTTTGATTCCTCTTAACCCTACCCACTGTTTGCATACAGTTGCTTTAATTTAACTGTTCTCAATCACTTCATTAGAGTTAAGCATCTATTACCTGCTGGATTCCTCTGACTGATGCAGAGCCTAGTAACTGCCTCCACCTCTTATGTAAATAAATTATCTCATTTAACCTTCACATAAATATCCTTTACTGGTACGTGCTATTAGATAAAGAAACTTTAACTCAGAGGGTTTTATTAACTTTGCAAAGGCTCTTATTTAACAGGTGGAGAGCCTGAATTCAAAACCAAGTCTTTGGAACCCTAGTCCGAAGGATTGTATTCACTGTCCCATGGAGTGTATTCACTATCCCATGCTGTCTTCTCTTCAGTGTTTCCACTAATTCAAGAAAATTCAGGGATGTATATGCTTCTGTCCAACAGAGCTGAGAGGAGATCCAATTTAGTTCAGCTACTTTGACTATTTATAAATGTCTTAAGATGTGTATATATTCAAGTTTCTTTTTTTTTTTTCCTTTTTGTCGTTTTTCGTGACCGGTAACAGGATCGCAACCCTCAGTGTTGAGGCCCGCACCGCGACCAGCAAAGGGATCGCAACCCTCGGTGTCGCGCCCGCACCGCGCTCAACCAGTGAGCAGACCGGTCTCCATGTGGGATCCGAACCCTTGGCGGGAGTGCCGCCGCACTCCCAAGCGCTGCACTACCGAGTGCACCACCGGGCCAGCCCTCAAGTTTCTTTTAATACACACATACAATATTACCTCAGTGTTTACTTTATTACATGTTACACCTGATCACTAGTGTCATAAATCCCTTTTTCTCACTGTACTGGAATAATTGTTAGAAGAAATTTAATTGATCCACACTGAAGTGTATTTATCCATAAATCTTTATTACCCTTCATTCACTCTGTAGATGTCATTCCATATTTTCTTTATTTCTGAAAATTTGAATTAACATGACTCAAAATTATTTTATTTGAATGTTTTGTCTAAATGCCCACAAATTACAATTATATTTGTCAGTCTCAATTCTAAATTTTAAAAAAGTTTATTATTTTTCCAAAAGACTTTGGTGAAAGTACTCCAAACTTCCAATATGGCATTGGCCAAGAATGGAATTTACATAGTTAGTCCTTTTGGTCTTTGTCTGATAAAGCCAAACATTAAAACTTTGATGGCTTTCCCACAAATACACTTTTTTTTATTGCACATAATAGATGCTTGAATTTATTCTCTATAGATTTAAAAAATTTATTTCTGTAGTTTTCTCATGTTAATCATCACTTGCTCTTATTTTCTTGTGGTCTTGAATGATTTCACCCATCTATAACCATTTCCTTCACTAAATTCTCTGACAAAATAAACAAGGCACAGTTTCCCACCTCCTCTACCATGAGCTATACTATGCCAAATTCCTGAAAATGTAAACTCAGCTTTTTATCACAGGCCAAGTAATTATTTAAATGAGCAGTGGGTCAGTATGGTCATGATCATTTCAGTCAGGAGGATACATAGACTTTAGATTCTGGTGATGCCCCAGTCTTGGAACACCTGTCATAGTTAACTTGGGCTGCTATAACAAAATACCTTAGACTGGGTAGTTTATAAGCAACAGTTTATAAGCAACAGTTTATGAACTGCTTACAGTTCAGGAGGCTGGGAAGTCCAAGACAAAGGTGCTGGTAGATTCAGTGTCATAGAATGGATAAGCATGCAAAAGTGTTTCTTAAACAGGTAAACCCTTTGCAAACTTCTTAGATTTTGGGAACAACTTTTATGGACAAATGTTTTTGTGGTTATCTTATTGACCATCTTTCCTTTGGTACAATAAGATAGTTGTCCTTTCCTAATTTATTGGTCCAACATTATTGCATGTTTTTGCACTTTTATTACTAGAGAATTGCTGTGCAGTTACCTGGCTCTTCACGTATATTTTCATTTATCTCTATTGCTTTTATCAAGCCTTTAACAGAAAATATTTTTTTAAAAACTTTATTTTTTGTTATAAAATTAATGGATATGCAATATAAAAGATCAAAAAATGCAGAAAGTTTAAATCAGCACTGTTAAAAAAATGTAAGTCACAAATGAGAGCCTCATATGTAATTTAAAATTATCTAGCAATTACATTTATTAAAAAAAAAGTAAAAAGAAACAGGCAAAATTAACTTTAATACTATACTTTATTTAGTCCAAAGCCGTAAAAGTATGATTATGTAGTATGTCATAAATATAAAATTATCACTAAGAGGTTTTACATTCTTCTTTTTCTACTAAGACTTTGAAATCTGGTGTGCATTGCAGCACATCTATTATCTCATTCAGACCAGCCTTATTTTAAGTGTTTACTACCCACGTACGTTAGTGGTTACCATACTGGACAGCTGAGGTAGAGATAACTATGGATTTTAAAAATTATTTTTTCCATGAGTAAAAAAATAACCAATATTAACATGTTGATTAACTCTTTCCAGGACTTTCTTTCTTTTTTTTTTTTTTTGTCTTTTTTTTCGTGTCCGGCAATGGATTGCAACCCTCAGTGTCACGCCCGTACCGGACCAGGACCGGCAATGGGATCGCAACCCTCGGTGTTGCTCCCGCACCTTGCTCAGCCAGTGAGCGGGAACCGGTCTGTATGTGGGATCTGAACCCTCGGTGGGAGCGCTGCCATGCGCCACTGGGCCGGCCCCTTTCCAGGACTTTCTATGCAGATACATAGATTTTTTTAACAAAAAAAGTTTTTATTATAACAAATGTTTTGAGCTTGCTTTTTTTATTTCCTCTTATCAAGCACATCATGGACATCTTATTTTTGTGCAGTTCTCCAACCGACGGAATACTTTTTCAGTTACTTTTTCTGGGAGTTCACATGGGTAGGATTATCCCTGAATACTTGAGAATACTGTTCAGTTGCCCTTCCAGTTACATCCTAGTTTGCTTGGGCATAGAGGCATTAGATCTCAAAGTTTTCCCCTCTGAATTTTAGAAATTTTGCTCTACTATCTTCTGAAATTTGGTATTTTCAGAAGATACATATGTTCACTTCCCCCACTCCATTTTTTGCCTCCCCTTTACTTTGGAGAAACTTCAAATATTTTCCAGCATAGTTGTTTCTACTTTTATTAAAATGTTTTTATATTTAATTTTTCTTCAGTTCAGGGAAATTCTACACTATTATTTCATTAATCATTGTTTCTCCTTCATCCTTTACATCTCCTTCTGAAATTTCTAATATACAGTTCTGAAAATTCAACCATTTTTAAAGCCGCTTTCCTTTTCATGTATTACTTTTACCTCCTTGTCCTTTATTTCTAAGTTCTGAGTTTTAGAAGAATTTCTCAAAACAACCTTCCATTTCACTGAGTCCATTGTATATAATTTTCTGTTACCTCCCTAGCATTTGAAAATTAAGTCACCTTACTTTAATCTTAAAGCACTCCTTTATGCCCTCAGATCATTCATACATGCCAGTTACCACCTGGTGGCAAATGAAAATGCTAGACTGAAATTTGATTATTTTTTGTTTAATGGAATAAGTAAGCATGGCAAACCTAAATTTCCTAACTTCTTGTGGTTCAGTTACATATTACCTAATATTTGACAGGAATATGCAATTCATGCTTGGAGAAAACTAGTTTTGTACCAGCAGAGTAATTTTCCAAAGATGCATCATACCTTGTAGCTTTTACAGATTTCCTTCTCGTGTCAGAGATGTTAATTACACCCAATATCCATATTCCTCATCTTCCTTAGTAACAAAATCCTGATGTTATTTCAGGCAACAATGTGCTCATTTCTCAGTCTTTCCTGATACATGAGGCTATGTCATTAAGTTAGGCTTAGTGAGATGTAAGTAAAAATGGAATCTCAGAAATAGGGGATGGCTTGGCTCAGGTATCCCTATTCAGAGTGGTTAGAAATCATGATTCACTTAACATTTCTCCTAATGACTGTGAGCTGCATGGAAATAAAGACATGTCTCATAATGGTATTCAGTGAATGGTTGCTCACAGTCTGACTGATCAATAAATGTTAGTGTGCTGGGAAGTGGAGAAAAAGGGAAGCATTAGATAGATACAATTTATTTATTATCTGGAAGCTCAATAGAAAATTAATGAATTTAAGCAAGTTTGGGCATGTTGGGAGACAATTTTCCATGGGTCTCTCACTTTTTTGCATGTCTTGTAAACAGAGGTACAGATGCCTATCACTCTAGATGATTTTTTCAAGGATGTTTGTAGAGCAAACATCCCTGGAAGATAGAGGTTATATCTCTCTATGAAGCAGAAGGCAGGTTTGTTTACTATGCAGTCTAATAAAGACAATGTCCACTCCTGGGGCAGAGGTTGGGCAGTTTGCCTGTAGCTTATTATTAAAAACTGGGGTTTTTGTTAACAAAGGGTTGTTCATCCATGATGCAAACTCACTGTGTGTGCTGCATCCACCTGAGAAAACATGAAGCTCTTGCTACTTGCTGGGCCTTGAGTAATAAAATCTCTTCTTTCTGATCTAGGAGTCCAGTGTCTTCTGCCCATCTCCATGAAACTGTTGGCAGGCTAACCTGTTAGCTTTCAAATTTCATACCCTTCATTCCTGACAAAGCTTTCCTAGTCTCACATGGCAGAAGGACCTGATGGGCTTATGACCATGGAGCCAGAGAAAGTGATGCACAGAGTTAGTTACCGGGAACTGTACACATCCTAAATCCAGTAACCAGTATCCTGAATAAAAACAAGGTTCTGAGATTATTCAATGATCACAAAGGTGTCCTGAAAGCTAATACTGTTTTTGAGGATGGTGGCAGCTGCATTGTGTTGACCAGCTTCTAACCATGGAAACAATTCCTTCTAAAACCAAAATTTATCTCTAGAATCCTCCATATTTTTATTTTGTAACTTTTCTAGGGCCTATAATCTTAGCTGCCCACTGGGCTCTTGAGACTTATTATACCTCATCTGTAACATGCCCATTAACGGCATGATCTATGAGTTCTAGAATATCCATTCAGCAAATGTATATTTGGTCAATGAACACTCCTCTGTGTTCTTTCTTTCCAGAAACTCCCCACTGTCCTTCCAATTTCATCTCCAAAAAAACTCCTAAAAATTCCTGGTCTTGTGTCCCATTCTTTCTTTCTTTCTTTTGTAGAAAACTGATCACCTTTAAAGAATTAGAACAGAATGGCCAAGCCTTGGAACAGGCAGAAGAAACTTAGTATTAAAGGCTCAAAGTGTGAGAACCAACACAATGGTATGAAAATGTGAATATATGACCTTCCTCTTCCAGGGCATACTGCCTTGGAGAAAGCCAATCAAAGAACACAACTGAGCAGCCTGAGAGAAATTTGAGAGGTCTTTGTCTTATGAATATTTATGTAGAGAAAGGCTGGACCAAGGCCTCATGTTGCTAGAGCCCCTTGATCATGCATACATTCCTGTCATGATTCTCAAGATCTTCCTGTTCCCATCAGCATTGTTTTCAATTTGCTGTTCAGTGGACTCTTTTCACTGTTTTTGCTTCAGGCCTTAAAATAGCCAGAGCTTTCCTCCCTGGGAAACATTGCATTTTACACCACCTCTTAAGAAACTTGAAGTGGGTTTTCCTGTTACTAGATGGGAGGACATTTGGGTAGTACTACACAGAGCCATGCTCAAAAGCACAGGGGCACACACTATAGGCTGAATCCAGCTCACTGTCCATTTCTGTATGGCTTCCAAGCTAGGGATGGCTTTGAACCCCATCAGGTGAAGTGTTATTCTCCCCCCAAAAGAATTCAGTTTTTCTCATTAGTAGTAGATCCATATTCCAAAAATTGTACTCAATTACTGTATTTTGCATTTCATTGTGGAAATTTGTTTTCTCTCTTTTTGAATAAGTGTCTATATCATATTTTTTTGTATCTTGTCCCTAGAAGCCAAAAATGTCTACTATCTGGCCTTTCATAGAAAAAGTTTGCCTACTCTGCTCAAATCCATCACTCTGCATGCCCTGGGTGGATCTGGATTCTTCTCACCTTGATTTTTTTCTTATTGGGAATGAGCCCACTGTCTCTGAGCTGAGAGGCTGGGAACAGTTCAGAGGTTCTGTTTTGCTTCAGGGTATAAAAGTAAGTTCCCATGGATGAGAAGTTTTACTCTGCTTCTCAAAACAAAAATGTATGCCTAAACATATTTTTCTCATCAGCCATCATTACTATCTCCCCGTGGTATCATAGATAAGTTGTTGAGCATTTCTAGGCTTCAGTTCTCTATCTTGCACAATGGCAGGTGGTCATGGATCCTGTAAGAGTCCACAAATATACACATTAGCTAATCTGTATCCCAAGGGTAGAGTTGAAATAATATGATTCAGCATGTTGAACTATGATATCACTATGGAAAAAATAGTATTATTGAAATATAAAGTTATTGTGATATGTAAGTTTTGATGCACCCTTTCTTTTTTTTTTTTTTTTTTTTTTTTTTTTGCTCCAGAGCAATTCTTTAGGTGATATAGTAACACAGAAGAGGCAATAAACACTGTGGGAAGAAGAAAGTGAGTTTGGCATGTTTTTATTAAAGCTACTCTAACATTTATTTAAACATTTTTTTTTAAAAAAACAAACATTGGAGTTTGGAAGATGTAGACTTGCATATGTTATTCTTTCCAGGAAGTTATGTAAATTATGAAGACTCAAAAAGTAGCAGCTGTTTTGAAAGAATAGCTTGCTCATGGTTTGTTCTAAATTTCCTGGCATTAAGAATTATGATATGGTTTCATCCTGCTGTGACTACATTGAGAGGACAAATGAAGCTCATTTACGTCAAGGGAAGGGTTGTTGAGGGAAACAAAGATTCTTGTTTAGCCTATTTCTCTTGTTGACTGTCTTGATTTCCCACAATCGGGTCTTTTACTGGGAACAGGAAAATACTCATCTCCAAGGCAGGCTGCTTTCCCACTTTCATAAACTCAAATTAGTCTCTCCTTATTTCCACCTATATTGGCACTAGTACAACAAGCTGGTACTGTTCTTGAAATGTTCTTGCTAAATTTGCATTTTTCCTTGTCAAATTGGGTTTTAGCATATGTTAGAGTCACTCAAATCTCACGAGAAGAAGCCATTATCTTTCCCATTCCCCCAACCTGAAGGTGAAATAGATTGATCCAGGGAAAATGTTAGCTATGGATTATTTAAATTGTGTTACATATGAGACTACCCACAAATTGTAGACAAAGCTTGTTCATAAAAAGAGAAAGATAAGGATTATCCTCACTTTTATTGTAATTATTCTGTCCTGTATTAGTTTTCTATTGCTGCACAACAAGGCCTAGGGACCAGCTCAGGTGCCTGCACATCACAAATTTAATAGCTTCCAACACCCCAAATTTGTTTTCTCACAGTTTCTGTAGTTCAGAAATCTTGCATGGTGTAGATGAATTCTTTACTCAGGGCAGCAATCAAGGTGTTAGCTGGGGTTGGGATCCTCACTAAACTCACTGGGTTTGGAAGGATTCACTTTCTTGTGATTGTAGGACTGAATTTCCTATATTCCTTCTAGATATTGGTCAGAAACTGCTCTCAATGCCTCAATGCTATCTGCAGTTCCTGAACACATGGCCCTCCACTTCAAACCAGAATAGGCTCATTATATTTTTCTTATGCATGGAGTATCTGACCTCCCCCGCTGCAATCAGTTGAAGAAAACTTCTTGCTTTTAAAAGGATCATGTGATTAAGTTTGGTCACCTGAATAATCCCCCTATCATAAGGTCCAGTGATGGTGTCCTTAATTACGTCTGCAAAATCCCATAACAGCAACACCTAGGTTGCAGTTTGACTGAATAACTGGGAAACAATGTGAGTACACTAAGGGCCTGGAATTTTGGGGGGCTGTTTTAGGATTCTTACTGCTACATATGCTATACATATGCACACAGTTATAGTTAAATAATGTGATTTTAAAGAATGTAAAGAAATTGAGATACTTTTAAGAGTATTTTAGAGTTAAAATAAGAAAAAAGATGAACTATCTTCTGTAGCCCTTGGTTTGATCAGTGTGGTGAAACTTTCTGTGATAAACCCGATGGAAACATGCCTGACTTAGAGAAGAATGTTTTCCTCTAAGTACATCAGGCTAGTGGGAAAGCACCATGTTTAACTCTCATGATGGATATTTTGTGGTTCAAGGTAGTTGAGACTCGCAACCATTTCTCCAATTTTGACAGAGTACTTTTCAATGCTTAAAACAGTGCAGGTACCCTGTTGGAGCAAAGAGGGATTCTCTGCCCAAAACACATGGATTGTTGTTAATGATTTCTACCAATGACATATTTTTCTGTCCCAACACACAGTATTATGTCAGGAAATGAAGGCTGCAGGTATTTAGGCTTGGTGGGGGAGGCCTAGGGACCAGCTCAGGTGCCTGCACATCCTCTCTATTTGCCTGAACTCATTTCTCACTTTGGCATCGCTGGCTCATTCTTATTCTTAGGTCTCCTCACAAACATCTCTTCCCAGGGAGGGTTTTGCTTTTTACATAGTCCTAAGTTATTTTGCTATTTGTTTCCTTGCTTTCCACCTTCTTCCCCTCTGAAATGTAGGCTTCCTGAGATCAGGGCCTTGTCTGTATCCTGCTCTGTTGTATCCCAGTCATCCCCCCAACTCCCTACCCCACACTTGACACTATAATATACCACCATTTTAGAGACTCTCAGAAGAATTTGGTTTCAGAACTACTTTCCCCTAACAACATCTCAGCCAAGCTGCTTGCAGCTGAACACACCTACTGTTTCTAATGCTCCCCTTGGGCCCTCCCATCTCGTGAGCAGAGCAACACGGGTGCAGAAAACACACTGTTCCTCTTCAAACTCTCAGTGATGATTTCTTGCAACTGCATCTGTCTTCAAACTCCCTGTTGTAGTCAACTCTTCTTGCCCTCTCCCTGCACTTGGTCCAGATGCTGTAAAGCTGTTGTTTTCCAAGTCCAACAATAAGTACATGGAAGAGAGCCAGCTTGTGTGAGTAGAGACATGATTTAAAGGGACACCTGGCTATTCCTCCTCCCTCATTAAAATGACCGTAATTTCCTTTTTGTACATGATGTTTCTGTGTTGAGATGCAAATGTCAGGAAAAGGTATCTTTCGGGATGTATGAGTTACTACTTAGCATGAATAAGATTACTGGTTTTTATTAATTTTTGTTCTGAGAATCGAGTTGAATGAGAAGTTGGAAATTCTGTAAGGTTATCTGGACATTCTGGACTGAGATGGAAGAGGACACACCTGAGGAAGCAAGAAAAAGTAAGGGTATTTGAGATGAATGTTTTCTGTTTTACAGACCCACTTAGGACTCTAGGGTTAAACTTTTGGCAAGTGACTGCTGGGGACAATGGTTTCTTATTTTTAGTGTTTCATGCATTGATCACTTCTCTTGCCTTTTAAAAGCATTGCGAATTTTAATGTGCGAGGCATAAACTTTTCGTAATTTTGTGCACGGAGTGTATTTTTTGGTAGAAAAAATACGTAACAAAAGAAAACAGTTCGCTAGAACAATTAGAATAGAATAGGAGATAGAATTTTTTTGAGCTAAAGCTTTTGACAAATTATGAACCCCAGACATGGTAGATTTTGAAAATGATTATGGAAACTGCATCTGACCATAATAATCATTGAAAAAAAAAAACATGGAACTTTGTATGTTGTACTTTTCAGTGACTGATACTATTTTCCAGTTTCAAAAAAAAAAACAAAGATATTTTTCTTTGGTACCTGCCACCTTCTTTTCTGCATATTCTCTGTATCCCTTCCTTACATAGACCTTATTTGCCCAGAGTTTTCTGGGTGGTGCAGAGAACTCTGGGCAAATACATTTTAAACATTTTTTTTTTTTTTTTTTTTTTTTTTTTTTTCATGTCTGGCAATGGATCGCAACCCTCAGTGTCGCGCCCGTACCGGACCGGGACCAGCAACGGGATCGCAACCCTCGGTGTTGCTCCCACACCTCGCTCAGCCAGTGAGCAGGAACCGGTCTGTATGTGGGATCCGAACCCTCGGCGGGAGCGCCACCGCGCTCCCAAGCGGCACACTGTAGCAGTGCGCCACCGGGCCGGCCCCTACATTTTAAACATTTTGATGTTCAAAAATGTCTTTAAAAATGCTCCTGCTTTCACCCTTTCTTTCTATACAATAAAAATGTATCTATGCATATCAAATTCCTTGATAATTTAGATCTTTGATGACAGAAGATGATAAATTAATTAGGCTAGCTAACGTGTTACCTTCCCAGACAAATTAATGCCCTGAATAGATGAATACAAACTTACCACCTCTCTGAAACCTTAGAAGCAAAGGCTTCCAATAAAATAAAATACAGACCACTTCGAGAAATATTTTGCATCAGATGTGGTTTTGTGACACTCTTAAATTAGCTTTCAAAAAGTAGCTCCTTTTTGGGGGTCTGTGAATGAGGCTGATTTTCTGCCTCAAACACATTTTTAAGCTCTAGAGACTGGCATAAACATGTTTTTAGAGGACATCTTCATGTGGACGGCTCTCTAACATCTCTCAGCAACACATCAAAAATTGAACTTAACAGTTCCCTACAAAGCCTGTTCCTTTCTCTGTATCCCATTGCACTTTTAGGAATCTCCACCTGCCCAGGTTGCCATAGGAGAGGATGCCAATCAACCTAGACCACATGCCCTATCTCAGCCTGCCTTTCCAATCCATTGTTAAAACCTGTCAATTATGCCAGCTTTCACTGACTCCAAGTCACCTTCAGAATAAAGTCCAAGCTTTTAGGCATCACAGATGAAGTGTTGCTCCCTTTCTGCCTCTCCAGGGCTGCTCTAACTATCAATCTTTTCCAAACTTATTGAGGTATTTGCAGTTTCTCAAATACACTTTGCTTCTTACCATTCTGTGCTTTTGTTCATGCTACTACTACCCCTGGAGGCAATGACTACTCTCTTCCTCGTATGCCTACCTAACTTTTACTTATACTTCTACTTATCCTTCAAAACTAAGATTAGATGTTATCTTTCTTCCTCCAGCCGTACTGCCAGATGGGTGAGGTACCCTTTTCTATGCTTTCACAGTACCCTGTACGTACATTTCTTTTATATCACTTTTTACACTTGGTGATATCTATTGTTTTGCTGGTCTGCCTCCATCAAAAATGATAAAACTTGGAGTTCAGAATTTCGGAATCACTGTGTTCCTAGCTCCATTAATAGCACCATTTCTTGAGTGAACGTGTGAGTGAATAAGTAGATGAATATTGAGAAAACATGTAAAGAGTGACACTGTTGAAATTGCAGTTTAATGTTTCAAGATGTTAGGAAAACTCCCTTTGAACAATATTATTCAGGTGAGAAAAATGATCATATAGTCCAGACATTTATATAAAATCCTGCGAAACAGAACTGCATTCTCAAGGGCATACAGTCATCGAGCTTTTCAGATTTCTAATTGTCTATCCAAATGCACATTTTTTTCTTTAATTTTGAAGACAGGCATTTAAAAAAAATTTTGCAAAGGAGGGAAGCTATTTACATGGAAAATCCCTGTGACCTTGGAGATGATATGGAATGGAAAGCACACAGATTGTCCAGAATTCCACAGGTATGTGCCACGTGGTCCTCAGTTGATGTGGCTGTGAAGTGTGGGTTGATGGTTCTTTCCCATAGTGTATTAATTTTGAAATGTGTAAGCATGTGTTATCAATTTAAGTAGCTTTTAGTTTTGGCTTTAGAGGCAGTTAGACAATGT
The DNA here is from genome assembly GCF_000696425.1 of Galeopterus variegatus. Classification (NCBI taxonomy): domain Eukaryota; kingdom Metazoa; phylum Chordata; class Mammalia; order Dermoptera; family Cynocephalidae; genus Galeopterus; species Galeopterus variegatus. The sequence continues at coordinate 56,606 of NW_007730845.1, read as the reverse complement.
CCTCTATATATTTCATGGATAAGAGGAGGAGAAGTCAGTATAAATTGCTAGACTGTGTCTCCACAGTACAAAAGACAGTGGTGATTTGTTGACCATCTACTCATTTGATCAACTCAAATAATCAGCATCTATCTCTTTGCCTGAATTAACAAGCTTGGTGGTCTGCATTGATCAAACTAACTGGAAAATTAATAAATCACTATTTCACTTTGTTTTTCATAAAAATGGCAGTAAAAAGTAGAAAGGATAACCAAAACAAATCTTCACATCATTTATAAAATAGACCTTCATCAATTATTCATGAAGTTTGGGCAGAATAAGCAACCCATTCTGAAATTAAGAAACCTCATAAATCCCATTCATTTTTCACCAGATAACAACACAAAACTATATTAAATGGGTGACCTATATGTTCAAGTTTTGATAGTAATAATTTTGAATAAAAAGACACATATTTCCATAATGAATCATATAAGGAAAAAAAAATTTCTTCAATTAAAAAAAAAAAGACCACGTAAAATTGTAACTATAGGAGGCCTTTTGTATAGGTAGAGTACTTCTGGCTAATGCACATAGATTTGGAAAGTCAAATGGTTTGATGAACTTGAGTCTTCTCGGGCACCTCAGACTCTTTTTTAGGCCATTTAAAATTAAGTCTTATGTTGGGCTCAAGAGACCCAATAAATAGGACTTTGTTAAACTGCCTAAATTCTGAACTAATTTAGGAAGAAAAAATTTTAAAAAATGTAGTCCAAATTACCACCTTTTAAAAAAATTCTACTAAATTTGATTTTGGAGAATGTGATTGCCAATCACAGCAGTCCTGGAAAACCCCAAGCTTCCTCAGTAGAGACATGATGCTTTAAAACATAGCAAAATGGCACAGATGAGAACACATGATCTGCCAGCCTCACACTTCCTAGATTAAGGGACCAGGACAAGACTGGGTAATGCATGTTTAGTTTCTCCTTCCAGACTCAATGTTCGGATTATGCCCAGCTACACCTTGAGAAATGAATGAGGAGACAACAGAGATGCCTTGCTGGAGTGAGCATTACTGATACTGCCTTAAACGTGGGAGAAGTGGAGTGGTCATCTACCCCTTAATGTTACATGTTTAGTTAAATGTACTCATTAACTATATCGTGGCAAGTAAAATAAGATTACTTGTCTTAATACTCATACTTTGTTTCCAGTGATAAGTTTTTGGGCATGTTGAATCTCTCTGTGCTCTGATTGAAATAAAGAACTGATGAATTGCAAAATATCTTCTTCAAATCCTCTTCTTTTGCAAACATACTCAACTGAGACAGATTAAACATATTTCCTGGAGTTCCTACACCAAAAATGATGCCTATAGGGGACAGTACCATTATTAAAATTATTATTCATAACCGTGGACACATATTTAAGAAAACTAAGATTGTGTCCATATGGAAAACTTCCAGATGGAAACTAAAAACACAAGTGTACAGATATGTCTGTATATGCAGATACTTGGTATT
>NW_007730845.1:49915-54361 GCF_000696425.1 Galeopterus variegatus | reverse complement strand
ATACAGAGAATTGCACTATGTGTTTAGTATCTAAGGTTCCTTTTATGTGTTCTGTGATTGTAGATTTAGAAACCAGGAGATTTGAAGAAGAAAGGTTAGAAGTGAATGGCCCATAAAGACCAAAGACTCATCATAGAATCAACTTACAACCTGTGAGAAGCGCTTTAGTTAGTGTAAAAAGTGATTTTAAAATGGGAAGGAAGGAATAATGAAATGTTACTGCTTAATGGGTATAGAGTTTATGTTTAGGATGACAAAAAATTTTGGAAATAGAAGTAGTGGTTACAGAGCATAGTGAAGCATAGTGAATATAATTAATTCCATGTAATTGTATGTTTTAAAATGCTCAAAATGGAAATTCTTATGTTCTATATGTTTTACTACAATAAAAAAATTAAAGAGTGATTTAAAGATGAGACACAAACACATATCGACATAATTTTGTTAGTAAGACTTGTCCTCTTGAATTTATACCAAATAAATAATTCTGAGATCAGTGTTTTAGCTTAAAATGTTGTAGCCACCAATATAATAAACTTTTATGAATTGACCTTTCTAGGTACATTTGATTTTTTGGGTGCACAGAATATATTCAAAAACCCAAAAGAATATAAATGAAAAGAGTTGCAGACTGCATTTCAAAATGAAGTATTTGTCTTTAATTTCGTTTATCCTTTGCCACTATCCTCATAGCATTCATTATTTAAAGGACCCAGAAAAAATAAATAAATAAAAACCAAAACTGCTTATACAACTTAGCAGTAAACTTTTTTTGTTTGTTTGTTTTCACTTGCTATAGCTTTAAGCAATACATATTTAATCAGAAACAGAGGCTAATTCTTTTTCAGATTTGTGTTGTGATCTTTTGACTTCCCAAAGAGGCATAAATAAAACCACCAAACCACATAAAATTCTTTATTTGCTTCGAGGTTATCAATTATTATTTTTATGAGTGGTATGCATTCAGAAGAATGAAAATGTTAAAAAGCAACTTTATCTCATGTTTCTTAACTGAGTGTGAATTTTTGGTTGTTCTACAGAACAATAAATCTCTAGAGACTGAGTTTATGCATTTTAAAGGCAAAAATTAGACATCTAAGTCAAGCTGAATAGTAGAAAGATCAAGTAGTCGAAGACTTGGGAGTATTATTCTAGAGCAATCTTTGACTTCCTGAATACCTGTGAGTTGAGTCTTTAGCTAATATTTGACCATGAAACTACAGTCTGAATACATGGTATTTAAGATTAAAGAAGTACAGAATGTGCCTTTGATTTGCTTCTAAAACACTGATGAAGCAGGAGGCTCTACCTATATCCAATCTGAGTGTGTAAATGAAGGAATGGATATTATTTTGTGCCTCTTCTATGTTGTTTGTATAGGTATAATAAATTTTGGCCATTTCTACTCTTCCTCTGGTTGAAGAGGTTGAAAAATTATTAATCCCATTTCCCAGACCTCCTTGAAGCTGGGGGTTAGGGGCAGTGAGAATCCACCAGTTAGACTGATTCCCATGAAATTTGGAAGATGGATGTGAAAGATAAGCCATTCTTCTGCAGCTTTTAGCTACTGCTGCTGGCCAGCAAGATCATGGAAATAAGAGGTCTTCTTAACTCAGTGTTCCACTGTCCATTCTCTGGCTCCCAGGGTGTCAAGAAGCAAGGCAGAGGTGGTGGCCTCTTGATCTGCCCTTCCACTTTCACAATCACAACTCTCAATATCCATTCTCCAGCTTCCTGGATGTGGATAGGACACTGGATTCATGTCAGCAAAGCTTCCTCTTCCTTTCAGCACAGCTCCAGTGGTGGCTTTAGTGGGTCAGTTTTAATTGCTCTTGAAGTAATTCCAGGAGGCCCAGCCAAGAAGCTGTTTCTTGAGCCTTTCCAATAATTTTGTATGCAACAAATTTCCTATTTTAAATCTGTCCCTGTTTAAAACACTTAGTGTGGTTTCTGTGTGTTCTACACTGAATCAAATTTCTCCTAATAAATAAGGCAAGCAAATAAAGACATGAATGCTTAAAGCACAAAGCTCTATTTCAATTTTAATAGTGATTGATATTATCAATTCGAGGTTATACCTCCACTTCCACCTTCATTAGTGGCAGAACTGATAGGTCCAAATCCCAACTTACAAATCAGATAGAGAAATTTTTTACAGTTAAATTTGTGTTTTCATTTCATAACACTCTGAACTGTTAAGAACAACTTATATTTGACTATGTAGGATATAAATCACCGATGTTCTTGAAATAGTCTTAAAAAGCAGATATAAAATTTTGAGTTCCAGATATACTGTGGTGAGAGAAGATTGTAACTATTTAAAAAAAGAATAGAATAATATCAATGAATTTAATAATAACAACAGTGCATTTTTTCCCCCCTTCCTGTCTGGAGGGACAAAGGGTTTCTGAAGTCTGGGTAAGCAGACAGTTCTGTAGACATAAGTTCTCTACGGAAAACCCCTTGGAGCTCATTCAAAGCAAGTGCTGTCTGAGCATGGTTAAGGTGATGGCTTGAACGACAGCCAGCCATGGAACATAGCACTGGCTTGGATACTAAGAACCCAGACTGACATAGGAAGGTCTCATGAGGATCACTGGACCTGCAATGAAGAGAATATACTCTGTCTCCTGGTTTGGTTTCCATGGGAATTTGTGTTTACGGGGGAAGCCTGAGATTGTGTCTTCCTGGCCGAAATATCTATCACTTCAATCAGTTCAGCTGTTCACAGAGTTCAGCTGACAGGACTTTTGTCTTCATGGCTGACATGAAGTGCTGATAGGATTGGCCAGGTAAAAAGTCATAGACTCAGAGTAGTTTTTGCAGGCCAACGTTTGTCAAATTTGGCTTATAGATGGTTGCTGGGATCATCCATGTCTGGAAGGGGAAGATTTGGTTTTAGCAATAGTTGGCATGAGCTATGAGAACTGAGTGAACTAGATAGACTGTGGATGAATTTGAATTTTTCTTAATCCAAATTTCTTGTAATTAGTTAATGATATGCTTGTCATCTTTCTTGACCCCTGCAAGAGCAGGCAGACAATTCACCAAATTGTTATGGGTGTCTTCCTCATGTTTATGCTATTAGAGTTGAAGTGAAGAAAGGATATACAATTTTTAGATTTTCATTCTCAAGGTAGTGGTTTATAATGCATTTCCAGGGCATTAGGGCATTTCAAATCAATTCAGTCCAATTTACAAACGTTCAAATATGTACACCAAATATGTGTAGCTTATAGTGCCAGACACAGGATGTAAACTTTAGGACAACAGGTGTCTCATTCCCTAAGAAGCTCATGAGCTAGAGTGGTGGTTCTTGATCATGGTTATGTGGTAGGATCACCTGGGAAGTTCGTAAAAAATACACCTGCCTGGAATTCCCTGTAGACCATTCAATAAGTAATAGAGTTAAGAACGATGTTTAGTGGAATAGATATATATTAGCATAGAATGTGATGAATGCACAATGTATGGCTAAAATTAGACTGGTGTAGAGCTTTTTAGCACACAAACTTTTTTTAAAAACTATATTTTATAATCACTTTGTGTCTATGAGGCTAAGTTCTCCTTAGCATTCGCTGTCATAACAGTTTGTACGTAGCCTTTCCTGATACAAATAATCCCACTTTATATGACATATTATGCTTTGTCTTCTTTGGTAGTGTGGAAACTCGGTGGGAGTAAAGATCATGTTGCTCTATCCTAATACAGTGCCAGGCACATAATACGTAGTCAACAAGGGATTTTTAATTGAATGCATAAATGACTTTGCAGAAAAGTAAATTATTGTGCTCATGTCAGTCATTCGTTATTCCTATTGAGGTTATTACTTATGTTCTGAGGTCATGGATCTTTTCCGAACAATGCTATCAAAAGCATAAGTAGCAGACGTGATATGAGTGCTAGAACTCAGAACTACCTAGAATTACTTTTGTACATTATGCTAGTCATGGATCTTTTCCGAACAATGCTATCAAAAGCATAAGTAGCAGACGTGATATGAGTGCTGGAACTCAGAACTACCTAGAATTACTTTTGTACATTATGCTTCAGGCAGGCTGGCCTCTCTCCTGCAGTGAGGAAACTAAGAAAGTTTTGTGCCTGGGGTTTTATTCTTGGCTATTCAGGCTCTACTTAAGAATTTTTAATTATTCCTTTATATTTTTCCCAATACCATAGTAGAAGATATAATCTCAATTATATGCCAAGTGAAAATGTCTTCTTAATTAAATTTTAATTGGTCCATTATCAAACTGCTGTCCTTATTCTTTTGGCATCATTCTAAAATTTGATTTGTATTAAAAACTCAGCATTTCTTATTCATTGGTTACTAGGAGACAGCATTTTGTAAGCTATGTGCCTCTTTACAGTTAATGGTAAAAATCTAGCTAACTCAGAAGCAGAAAATAATTAGCCAATTTATGCATTATCCTTCTGTTTAGACTT
>NW_007730845.1:47645-49421 GCF_000696425.1 Galeopterus variegatus | reverse complement strand
GGTGATCATAATACAAAAATGTCAAAAATCCCAGAACTTTTTCTCTAAAAACCAAACAAACATTTCTGTGAAGACCAAGTAAGTTATTAGCTAAAGAAACAATGTGTTTGAATCTTAAACACAAGACAATCATCTCCAGACACAGATACACATATATAGGACCATGGAAAAATTAGATCTGCAGCAATTAATAATATATGCACAGATGTATAATCAGCTAAGAATATGGAATATGTGTGTGTATATATATATGTGTGTGTGTGTGTGTGTGTGTTTGTGTGTGTATTTCCAAAAAAAGCTTGGCATGTGTGTGGTTTTGCCAAGTGGAATACTGGCTATTAGCAGACTTTCTTCTATTAACTCAAAAAGATTCCCCCCAAAAGCAGAGGTCACCATGAAAGACTGTATAGACATCTGCTCTGGAAATAAAGAGAGTTGAAATAGGGTTGACATCCAGGGAGCCCATGAATGTCCTATGACTCACAAAAATCAAAGATGTGAATATGTCAGGGTGAAGGAACATTCTTCTGACCTAAAAAACAATCACCTTTATGCTGCACTACTCCCCAGTATGTAGTCTTTAAAGAAGAAAACAAACTTCAAATTGTTGTCGCAGACCCTACTTAGATGTTTGGTGATATCAGAAGGAACTGGGTTATCTAGAAAATTTTCCCTGTGGAATTTTATGATTTCCTAACCATTTGTTTACTAAAAGACAGCTTGGCATAGTGGGTAAGAATCCAGACTCTGGAACTGGACTGTCTGGGTTCAAATCCATCCTTTCACTCTTACTCCCTTTAAGCCTGAAGACAACAGCCCTAACTTCTGTAGACTTCAGCTTCCCCATCTTTAAAATGGGGATAATGACAGCAGTCACCTCAGAGTGTTGTTCTGGGCTTAAATTAATTGATATTTACAAAGTGCTCAGAAGAGTTGTGACCCATAGCAAGAGAACTATGTGAGATTATATTATCAGATAAACAAGCTATTGGATATACATAGTATACTTGTATATCTCTCCAGCTTAGAGAAACATCTGAAAATCCTCTTGATTTTGGACAGAGCTGGCTATGTGGCTGGGCCAGGGCAGCTTGCAGAGCACACAGATTCCTTTCATACTTTCCCAGAAGAAATATTTCCTGGAAGCAAGAAATGTGTGGTTTGCTGTCTTGCGTGACATCAATAAAAAAGCTGGGCCTTGATAAGGAGCATCCCATAACTACCACAAAAATAAAGATAAGGCAGTTTTGGATATGCCTTAGAGCCTACTATTCCTGGGCTGTTGCTTCTCCCCATAGGGCTTCCCATGCATTACTGCTTAAGTGCATCCTCTGTGAAAGTTTTCCTGTCCTCACCAGACACAGACAGCTCTTGTCCTGCTCTGTTCTGCCCCAGCCGGTGGTTCATACTTAAGAAGGCCAGACTTTTCAACACTGCCGTATGGTCATCTGATGTCATGAGATGTGAACTCAAAACAGCTCTCTTCTGAGCCTTGATCATTTCCTATCTGGACTCCCCAAGTAGTTACTCCAAGCTTTTGCTACTCCATCGCCTGCACTATCTTTGTGTTTGCTTTCCACAGAAAGTAAAGTCTATTGGAAGTGAATGTTTTTGATTTTCTGGCTTCTCTTCTCAACACTTATCTTCACTTGCCCCTTTGTTAATTGTGTCTTAGCAAAGCGAGTATCCATCACTATCCAAGTTCATACCACCTTTTGTGTTCTGCCTTATATTCTCTTCACCTCCTTGGTCCAAAAATTATTCCTTTTTTTTTTT
>NW_007730845.1:35938-47429 GCF_000696425.1 Galeopterus variegatus | reverse complement strand
CAAAACAGCTCTCTTCTGAGCCTTGATCATTTCCTATCTGGACTCCCCAAGTAGTTACTCCAAGCTTTTGCTACTCCATCGCCTGCACTATCTTTGTGTTTGCTTTCCACAGAAAGTAAAGTCTATTGGAAGTGAATGTTTTTGATTTTCTGGCTTCTCTTCTCAACACTTATCTTCACTTGCCCCTTTGTTAATTGTGTCTTAGCAAAGCGAGTATCCATCACTATCCAAGTTCATACCACCTTTTGTGTTCTGCCTTATATTCTCTTCACCTCCTTGGTCCAAAAATTATTCCTTTTTTTTTTTTCTTTTGTATCTTCTACTTCTTGTTTTCCATTGGTGCTATCTTTAGTCTTGGTCAAGTTTTCTTTATTCATCTCTAAGATAAAACCTTCCAGACTCAGTTTCCCAAACTAGCTATTGTGGAATATACTATAAAGCATATGTATTTCACAGGGCCTAGTTTTCCAAAGTCTTGCAGTTTAAAATATTGACCTTGCAGAGGACTGGAAATTTTCCTCAGGCTATAAGTCTCTGGTGTAAGATAAAGATTTGTGGCACAGCAAGGTTGTGGCTCAAGGAAAGACTAGTTACTGATTGTTATGTAAAGATACTGAGAAATTGCTGTAAGATCACTTAATTGTCTACTGGAATGTCATCTGGCTTGTCTCACTGAAATTTACCAGCCTATATTGTTAAACTATAACCCCACCAATGTCTCTTCCTGTAACTTCCTGGTCTGGAAAATAAATGCAGGAAGAGAATCCCAATTTAGTGTTAATTTCCCAAGGAAGGGTTGCCTCTCACTTGAGTGTTCCCAGGGAAGGCCACTTTGGGGCGTCTCACTGCTCAGAAGAGATGGGCTTTGAGTAATCCTTTGCATCTCCGTCACCCAGGGGAAGTGAGGTGACAAATCCACAGGGGGTGAAGCAACACAAAGCAACAAGCTACTGTCTAGATATCTCTCTTCCTTCCCTTCTGTTGACATTACTAGTCATTGCACTTTGGCCTCTCACCCTATCACTCTGTTAAAATTTTTCTAGAAACCAATGTTATTGGTTATAACTCCAAAGTGTTATAACCAATGTGAAATTTTTGTTCCTCTTCTTACCTGACTCTCTTTATGACATTTAATTTTAATACTTCTTCCTCCAACTTTTGTTTTATGTGAATTCTTTTCTATTTATCTGGCCACTTCCCAGTGCTCTCTGTAGCTCTCCTTCCTCCGTCTATACCATAAATGTTGAGATTCATCAGCATTTCATTCTTATTTCCCTTTTTTTTGTCACTCTGCAAGGGTAATTTTACCCTTACATGCCTTTGTCTGCACTCAGTTGCTAATGAGTCATAAATTTCTTTCTACAGCCGGATTCCTTGGTTGAGCTCCAAATAAAAACATTGTGTTGCTGTTGGTGGAGGTGTTCTGATGAATCCAGTTTGGAGAAATATGTTAACACCAACGAAGTCATTTGGTCTGTATGATACAGAGATCGGGGAAGGAAAGGAGAGGGTTAAATGCATATTGGAAAAAGTGTCATCTCAGGAACCCTAAGAGAAAATAAGAACTTAATTAAATAACCACATTTTTCAAAAAGCCTACCATGTTTTAGGGTATTGTTAGATATAGCAAGGATGCAATGTAAGCAAAACTAACAAGCACACCAAAACCAAACTCAACCACCAACCAGAAAACAGAACAAAAACCCCAAAACATCCAAATATTGCTTCTACCTTCATGGTACTTGACATCTAGTAGGGAAAGACTGAACTCAATTAAAAATCATATCAAAGCATAAAACATGGCTTGGATAAATGTCAGGAAAAGGAGTTCTGTGGTAGTGGGAAAACACAGGCAATGAGGATTTTACTTGAAGCTGGTTAACACAAAGCTCCATTACAAACACAGGTTCCCATGTAAACCAAAAAAAAAAAAAGGAAAGTGGAGATGCTGAGTGCATTCAGTTTCTTGTAGGTTCAGAATATATTTTCCATTAGGCCTATCCTGAATTCTTTCATTCCCTGAGCATGTGGAATAGGGAATTTATTTCATGGTCAGTGTTGCCAAGAGTCACAAGTGATTGTTTAGGGGAGAAAACATTTCCTGGATCATTTATTGTGTATCTGCTACAGTGGGTCTGCAGTAACACTGGCCATGGAAATAATACCTTCAGAACAAAAAGTGATCGAAGTCACTGAAGGGAGAGCTACTTAAATTGAGGTCTACTGCTTCAGCTGGAGAAGTGCACGATGCCACCAGAAACTGGTAAAATCTTGTGTGACTTCCTTCTCCCAGATGATCAAAGCATTTAAAACACTATTATTAAATCGAATACTAATAATATATTGATACTGATTGGCAACGTACACTTAAAAAATTCTTATTGAGGGAAAACACGACCAGAAGATAGGTGGCTTATGGCATCATGGGACTGACACTACTAGGTCTGAGTTTTGGAATTTTATTTGGCAACTAGAAATGAATTTGTAGATACAATAAGAGTATGAAAACATTGAGGTCACAGATGTTGAAAGTGGATGCAATGAAAAATTATAATAATATCTAATGTTTATTGAACAGTTATTATGTGTCAACCAGTTTGAAAATTTCTTTACTTATCAAATGCATGTTTTATTTTCATTTCTTGTGAAGACACTCCCCTCTCTGCTAGTACATCTAAAAAATTCCACGAATGCTATCCCTGCACATGTCAGCTGATATCTGATAACTGCAAAGGGTGCAAAGTGACATTCACACAGAGACAATCTCATCTGGTTTTGAAACATGGGTTTTCACAACGCACATGACTCAAAATTAACTTTTAGAGTAAAATGGGAAGATTTTAGCTAAAAATCACTAAAGTAAAAATTAAAATACTCAAAACAAACAACACTTTCTTGAAGTATATTTAAGGTGTCCAGAGATGCTGACCGTATTTGCTGGGAGATGGAAATAATATTTACAAGTACTACTGGACAATGGGAAGAATCTGTGCTTTTAAGTCAACACGAAGGAGGGTTACCTAATTCAAACACCCCAGGTAGTCCTTAGGAAAAGGAATCAGCAGCATGATTCCTCGACATTAAAAGGATTCACGAGATCCAGCATGGCAAAAGGCAAAGAGTTCACACTGCTTCATTTTGTGCTGGAACAGCCATTATTTCCTCTGAAGGAACGATTTCTTAGTTGGATGAATGCTAGGTTAATCAAACACAGAAATCCTTGGTTGACTGTGGGCATGAAGGAAAAGTTAGTGAACATGATCTTTAAATTTCCATTCTCTTTTCAGGATGAAATGTGGAATCAGTATTTTTCTTCCATTTGAAGTCACTTGTGACAACACCCCTGCTCTCTCCACCTCCACTTTTTTTTTTTTTTTTTTTTTTTTTTTTAACTCTGTTCTTGTTAGTGTGCTTCTCAGCCAGGAAAAATGACATTAGGAAAAACACATTGTACAGGTTATGGAAAGGGCAGAAATAAAAGCCTCAAAGTGAAATATTCATTATGAAAAAGGTGGTTTTTTAAAAAAATATTTCTTTTATGATAAAAGTATAACCCAATTTTTGAAAAACTTTGTATTTAATTTTACTCCCGAGCACACTTTAGGAAAGTTGGGAATACAAATTCCTTGATGGATAGATTTAACTACAAATTACTGTTACCCAGGTCTAGGAAATATACTCTCTATTTTATGAATGCATTTTTAAATATTGAAAAAGAATAATAGGCCTTTTTTCCCTTCCCTTTGGATAGTAAATAAGTTCTCCTTTGTTCCTCAAATAAAAAAGTGTGTTAAAACATTTACAATTGTTTTCCACGTATAATGTCTGAAATGTGTCCACGTATGGGCAAGTTAAGAGAGTCTAGTGTATGTTGATACATAGCCTTCATCTCATTTACCTTCCCAAATAATTAAAGGACAGTTCAGAAGGTATCAATTCTGCATTCTTCTAAAATTTTATCTGCTCTGACATGCAAAAAAAAAAAATTCAAAATTCTTTTCAAAGGATAGTTGTAGCTAAACTATTTGGTACCATTTATCCTGGTGCTAAATATATTATAGCTCAGTTCCCAAGTTACTCATAAGTATTTTAAAATCCAGATTGAAAATGGGAACATATTTCAAAATTCAAAATTCTTTTCAAAGGGTAGTTGTAGCTAAACTATTTGGTACCAGTTATCCTGGTGCTAAATATATTATGCTCAGTTCCCAAGTTACTCATAAGTATTTTAAAATCCAGATTGAAAATGGGAACATATTTCTAATGATTTGTTTAGTCTAGTAATTATCATCAACCTTTAACATGGGCTGAACCGGCTTTCTGTTATTGTTGCTCTTATTATCTGTTACATTGCTATTAAGCAGACATGTTCTCATAGGAAATGCGAGGAAAAGTTACCCTGGGCACTTGGATTGGGATGTCTGTTCAACAAGTTTAGTCATGTAACTGGATTTGGCATTGCTTGGCCAGAGTTCAGCTTTCTATCTGGACTTTTGGAGTGGATGATGCAGCAGCGTTCCTGTGAAGATGAATAGACATGGAGAACATCCCAGAAGTCCTCTTCTTCTTTCCTGGAAAGGTCTAAGACTTGTGGGATAAGCTGTCAGTTTTTGGAAATTCTCTATTCTAAAGCTGTCTCTGCGTGTCCAATCATTTCTCGTGAATCCTAAATCTTTGCTGAAGTTTGTAGGTCCCAGGTCTTGGTGCCTCAATTCAACCAAACAGCCTTAATGCCCACTTTGGGAAAGGTTTCTTCTAAAAGAAATGGAAAGCTGTGACCTCAGCTAGTTTACTGCTGAGGGAGGGTGGAGTGGGCAAAGCACATTCAAAACCGTCATAGTAATAGATTTTGATCTACAAGGTACCATCTGCTAAGTGGAGCCAGAGGAGGAGTTTAATGGGTGAAATGACACTAGAGAAGTATTTTGACAAAGAGCAAGTAGGAGGCCTTCTAGGCAGAGCAAACATTTGACTCTTTACCAATTGACTCCAAGTTACATTTCCAATTTTTGTTTACTATTTAACCAGTCATTTAGGTAGACAATTAGTCAAAATATGTGTGCACAAATGGATTATTATTGAGTTCTGGGGGAAAATTAACTTGTCATTCAAGAAGCTTACAGTCCAACAGGGGAGAAAATCCCTGTGTCGATAAGAAATTCTCGGAGAATAAACCTTAAGTTAGGAGATCCCCACTGTGAGGTGAGGTATTGTTTCAAGTATTGAAAGTTCTGGATTTGAGACTAGTAGAAATGGACATGCCAAGGAATTAGTAACATTCAAGACTAGAGAACTCATGAGAGAGGAGGGTGGGATTACTGGCTAGCTTGTTTATTCATTTTTTTCATTGAATAAAGAGTTTTCAATTGTGCATGATGGGTCAGAAATTATGCTGGACATTGGAAGCAGAAGAGACAAACAATGACTTTCTTTTTAGAGTATTCACAACCCAAAAAGAGAGACTAAACCTCTAAAAAGTCAACTCTTAAAGGAAAGAGGAGAATTTGCCTTAAAATAGGGAGTAGGAAACACATATTAACAAACTTGAGCAGAGTCTTGAAGGATTAGCAGATATTAAAAAGTCTCACAGGATAAGGAAGGTCATTCCATGTAGGAGGAAGTATATGTGAAAAGTCTGTGAAATGTGAGAGAACATGAATCATCCAGCATGTTTTTATTTGTTCTGGGAACTGCACATGGGCCAGAAGGTTGAGAGCCACAGGTGAATGTGCGAAGGTTGTCAGATCTGAGGATGGAAAAGAGAGTGGGGATAGAGACCGAAGGGCGAATGTAGGGATATCACACATTAGTGGGGGACGAGCCAAGGAAAGATTTTAGGAGTGAGCAGCATAGAAGCAACATTTGATAAGGAGTAGTTTAGGTTTGGAAAATGGCTTCCCTCCATGGCAGAAACTATATGGAGAAAAGATCTGAGGTGTCCCTTTAGACCTTTAGAGTTGAATAACACACGCAGATATTTCTGGAGGAAAAATAAGTAGGAATAAGAGAGAAACCAAAACAAGAGACTAAGACTCTGCTATAGAGGCCAAGATACAAGACTGTTAAGAGAAAGTGTCAAATATGTTGATGAAGTCCTGAAGAATAAAACAAGAGAGAAGCTTAGCTAAATCATTGGTTATCTCTATAAACATGCACTTGGTGAACTGTTGGAAATGGAAAGTAAATTACAGGGAGTGAAAGGGAAAGTAGGTGGAGAGGAAATAGATATAATGGGCATAAAAAATTCATTCGAGATATTTGGCAGAGCTCTTGGCTGGCAGTGAATGTCCAAAGAGGGAACAGAGTTGATAGCTAAATGAGGAAGCATGTTGTCATTTACTCTTATACATAAACCATGTGTTTAAACCCAAATTGCCTTATCTCAGTCCCTGAATGTGTATTTGGCATTTCCTCTTCTACGCTTCTGTTCAAATCCCTAAATTATTTCCACCCCTTTTCACTTTTTGTTCATAGTATATCACTCCCTCAATGTCCTGCACATAATAAGCATCCAACATATTTAATACATTGAAAAGTTTCCTCTCCACTTTGTTGTGCTTGAAGATACTGTCAATATAAGCCAGTTCCAAGAGAAAGAAGAATAAAGAAGATTAATGGCATCTTTGAAAGAATAAGCATTTAAGATCCCTCACAAGTGAGACATCAAATCTCATCATATAGAAGGCATAAAAGAAATTTTTCTCTGTTGGTGTCTATGGGAGACCATGGATAATCAAGTAAAAACTATGATTTTTAGGCCAAATCATCCACTGAACAGGGGGTCAAAGAAAAGCAACTCTCTTTCCCTTGTTTAAAGGGGCCAAATTCACATTCTGAGTTACAAAGCTGTCTTGAAATGACAGCTGGAAGATTAAGATGTTCAAAGACCTATTTTTCCCTTTATTTTTTATAAAGAAACTTCTAGAACTAAAAAATTAATACCCTGTTGCTTTGTGTTGCTTCGCCCCCCATGGATTTGTCACCCCACTTCCCCTGGGTGATGGAGATGAAAGGATTACTCAAAGCCCATCTCTACTGAGCAGTGAGAGGCCCCAAAGTGGTTAATTTCCCTTTGGGATGCTCAAGCAAGAGCCAACCCTTCCTCGGGAAGTTAACGCTGAATTGGGGTTCTCACCCTGCATTTATTTTCCAGACCAGGAAGTTACAGGAAGAGAACAAAGGTGGGGTTATAGTTTTACAGTATAGGCTGGTAACTTTCAGTGAAACAAGCCAGGTGACATTCCAGTAAGGCAATTAAGTGGTCCTATCAACAACAGTTTGATCTTAGCAAACATTCCTTCTTAACAGCAATTTCTCAGTATCTTTACGTAACAATCAGTAACTAGTCTGTCTTTGAGCCAGCAACCTGCAATACCACAATCCTTATCTTGCAACAGAGACTTATACCCTGAGGGAAATTTCCTGTCCTTGCAAGGTCAATATTTTAAAGGGCAAGGCTTTGGAAAACCAGGCCCTGTGAAGTACATTTGCTTTATAGTATATTCCACAATACCCTTTCTAACAAGAGAAATAAATATTAATTTTGCATTTGTTACATAACAGACTTTTTAAAAAGGAGCTTTTGTGTATTTACTGTATTTCCTTCTCACATCAACCCTGAAAGGGGGGTATATTCACATAAATTCAAAAAGGAGGAAATCAAAGCTCAGAGATACCTAGAAAAAGGTCTCAAGTAATCTGTAAGACATGGTGCTTCAACAGTAGAACAGTGGTCACCGGGGGCTGGGGTATGGGAAAATGGGGAAATGTTGCCCAAAGGGTACAAACCTTCAGGTTTAACATGAATAAGTTCTGGGGGTCTAATGTACAGCATAGTGACTATAGTTAATAATACTGTATTGTTCCCCTGCAGTTTGCTAAGAGAGTGGATTTTAAGTGTCATCACCCCCTGCCCCCACACAAATGATAAATATAGGTGGTGATGGATATGTTAATTATTTTTGGTAATCAGTATACAATGTACATGTATATCAAATCATCATTTTGTACACCTTGAATATATATAATTTTTATTTGTCAATTAAATATTTAAAAAAGACACAGTGCTTCAACATTGATATTTTTATTACACTGCATAATTATTTGGTACCGAGGTTTATAAAAGGAGTCACTAAAAACCTTAGTTTTCCTAAAAGACTAGTTATTGTGAGCATTTGAAAAGCTTAAAAAAAAAGAAAAAAATGACTCAGCTAATTGTGATATTTGTGAGACGTGTTATGAAAATTATTAGAAATATCAACATCAAAAATAACAAAAATACTAGTGATGATGCCATTACATTTCATTTTATCACATAGCACTTCAGCTTATATAAATTGATGTTTTCCCATATGCCTTCTCATTTAGTTGTGTTGAACTGCATACAGGAAAATTCAGAACCTTGCTGAAGTGTTTTCAGTAAGGCTCCTCTGGTTTAGAATTTGCACGGAAGTATGTATGCTAGAAAAGTTTAGAAAGAATAAAGTCTGCTTCTCTCTATTACAATTGGGCAGCCCTGAACATGTAAAAATATCAGAAGAGGACTGAAAATGGAAAATGAGATCTATGTGTTATAGCAAGAGTTGACCCTGTGGGTTTGGAATGAAGCTTGAGGGTCCTCAGCTCTGGAATACAGATATCAAGTGCAGCTGGCCACTTCTGGAAATTTCTGGAATTTCTGGTGTGTTATAGCAAGAGTTGACCCTGTGGGTTTGGAATGAAGCTCGAGTGTCCCCAGCTCTGGAATACAGATATCAAGTGCAGCTGGCCACTTCTGGAAATTTCTGGAATTTCTGGCTGATTCGCTGGGGCCTGGCCTTCTGGCTCTGAGGGGCCATGCTTTGGGTTCTCCCTGGTCTCAAGAAAAGTCAGCATAGCCAGCTGGCTTCTACATCTGGCCGAGTTGGCACAAGAACTGTTTCTACTTTTGGGGGACCTAGAGCCAGAGAGGCCCATGATCAGCAAACCCAGGAGAAAGAAAGCAGCTGATAAATTAGCTGATGGATTCCAGTCACCAGTGGAGAACTCAGTAGCATAAAAGAATGTCTGCCTTACCAGTACTGACTCAGTGCCATTGAACTTGTCTACTGATGAGCTTGGTAACTGAGGACTCTGTAAAAGAATGAATGGTTTAAAGTCTCAGAATGGAGACCTGACTTAGACCCTTTCCTTAACCAAACTCTAGCCATGCTCCACAGAGCCCTCCTCTCAATTAGGACTAAACCTCGGCCTATAAAAACCTTGGTCTATAAAAAAATCTCAGCACAAATGATTTGGTCTACCGCCTCCTCCTACATTAAAAGACATAAACACCAGCACAGTTTCTAACATCTCAAGCCTGTATCCCTAGGATGTTCCTAGCCCTGCTTAAAGTGCCTGCTGAGAAAGCTCAAGACCGCCAAAAGAACTTACTGTTTGTTATAACCAACACCGGATGCTAGGCCCCTGACAACCCCTTCTTCCAGCATTTTCTAAAAAGGGCTCATGGTTGTGGGTCCTTCATCCCTTTGAAATCCATATGTATCTCTTACAACTCAGGAGTGTCTTTTTCAAGAACGTGAAAGTCATTCCTTTAAAATGTAATCATCAGGAATAAAATAGCACCTCTGCCTCCCAGTCTGTGAGAGCAGAGAATCCTGATGTTGACAGTTGGCAGCTAACAGACACAGCTGGCTTACTTGGCATTTACTCCAACCAACCTTTTGTAACTTTTCACTTCTGATTCTACTGAATTGCTGCTAGCCCCTCCCTACTCCCCGCATCCTCTCTTTAAAATGCCCAGTCACCTCTGCACAAATTGAAGTTGAGTATGGTTCACACTGGATCCTCTTCTCTAAGGCAATAGTACACAACAGCATATTACTCATTAAACTCTGTCTTTATCACTTAAACCAGTGTCTGACTTTGTTTATCTTTGACAGATATTAACATTCATCTTTAAAACAATTAGCTCTAAAATGACCAAATACTTAAGTATGAGCACTATCATTTTCTCAGGAAAATGAATTTAGAAGAAGAATTTTTCCAGGTGACTGTGTGTACCAGGCAGCCTCTAAGGTGGTCCCCAGTATTCCTCACCTTCTGGTGTTTGTATCTGTGTTTAGTACCTACTCGTTGAACATGGGCTGCAAAATATATTACCTCACTACTGATAAATAAAATATGAAGAAGTGATGGGATGTCACTTCTTTTTTTTTTTTTTGTCTTTTTGTCTTATTTTTCTGTGTCCGGCAACGGATTGCAACCCTCAGTGCATTTTCTCAGGAAAATGAATTTAGAAGAAGAATTTTTCCAGGTGACTGTGTGTACCAGGCAGCCTCTAAGGTGGTCCCCAGTATTCCTCACCTTCTGGTGTTTGTATCTGTGTTTAGTACCTACTCGTTGAACATGGGCTGCAAAATATATTACCTCACTACTGATAAATAAAATATGAAGAAGTGATGGGATGTCACTTCTGAGACTAGGTTATTAAAAAACTGTAGCTTCCACCATGGATGAGATCTTGCGATTTCTTGGATAGCTCAGTATGAAGTAAGTCAGCATTGGTGTCATGGAACAGCTGTGTTGACAAGCTCAGGACAGAGAGCTCACAAGCATATTTTCTGGGTCTTCACAACAGCCATGTGAATGAGCTTGAAAGTATATCCTCCCTCACTTGAGCCTTGAGATGACCACAGCTCTAGTTAACACCTTTATTGCAGGTCTCATGAGGGATGGCCTAGCTAAGTTGCTTCCATATTCTTGACCCATAGGAACTGTGAGATGATAAATGTTAGTTGATTTAAGTCTCTAAGTTTTGGGCTAATTTGTTATGCAGCAATAGGTAACTGACACAGTGACTCGCCTCTACCCAAGTGGTTTAACCAAGTTTAGAGTCTAATATCTCTATCCTTGCTTGCAGATCTTACATTAATTCATTTTTTCCATAGACTGTTATCATGTCTATAGAAGACATGTCTAAAGAAGATACTTGGGAGAATTACCTGGGCTTTTGTTTAGAGCAGAAGTTCCTTAACTAACTGCTGTGGTAATAACAGATATTTCCAGTTTTATTTCTTCTGGAGAGTTTCCATCTGTTTGGATGTGTGCCATGGATACCCATCTTCAGATAAAATTTATAATTCCTAGACACTGGGGTCAGAAAATACTTTGGGATTCCACTCAACCACACTACAAAATCATTTCCTGAAACCATGTAACTTTTGACTGAATCCACTTTTATTTTATTTATTTTATTTTATTTTATTCTTTTCTCTTAATTATATTTTGTCGATATACAATGAGGTTGATTATTGTGGCCCATTACCGAAACCCCCATCCCTCCTTCCTCTCTGCCCTCCCACCCAACAATGTCCTTTCTGTTTGCTTGTCGTATCAACTTCAAGGAATTGTAGTTGTTAAGTCTTCTCCCCGCCCCCAGTTTTTTTGTGTGTATGTGTGAATTTATTTGTTTATTTTTAGCTCCCACCAATAAGTGAGAATATGTGGTATT